>NC_091224.1:1504251-1754547 GCF_040958095.1 Procambarus clarkii
ATTTTCAGTTTCAAATTACGTCGTTTCATACCGAAAATATGCCAATTACTGAAAACGGCGATGGGTCATATTTTGCCCAAACCCCCCTGCAGTTTTCAAAATGTCTGAAATGTCGGAAATTTGACTCCTGAGCGTGATGTTGTATCTGAATTCAGACTCTCTGCACCTAATTTCAGTTTCAAATTACGACTTTTTATACCGAAAATATGCCAATTACTGAAAACGGCGATGGGTCATATTTTGCCCAAACCCCCCTGCAGTTTTCAAAATGTCTGAAATGTCGGAAATATGACTCCTGAGCGTGATTTTTAAGCCGAATTCTGACTCTCTGCACCTATTTTCAGTGTCAAATTACGTCATTTCATACCGAAAATATGCCAATTACTGAAAACGGCGATGGGTCATATTTTGCCCAAACCCCCCTGCAGTTTTTAAAATGTCTGAAATGTCTGAAATTTGACTCCTGAGCGTGATTTTTGAGCCGAATTCTGACTCTCTGCACCTATTTTCAGTTTAAAATTACGACGTTTCATACCGAAAATATGCCAATTACTGTAAACGGCGATGGGTCATATTTTGACACAAACCCCCCTGCAGTTTTCAAAATGTCTGAAATGTCGAAAATTTGACTCCTGAGCGTGATTTTTGAGCCGAATTCTGACTCTCGGCACCTATTTTCAGTTTCAAATTACGACGTATCATACCGAAAATATGCCAATTACTGTAAACGGCGATGGGTCATATTTTGCCCAAACCCCCCTGCAGTTTTCAAAATGTCTGAAATGTTGGAAATTTGACTCCTGAACGTGATTTTTTTTCCGAATTCTGACTCTCTGCACCTAATTTCAGTTTCAAATTACGACTTTTTATACTGAAAATATGCCAATTACTGAAAACGGCGATGGGTCATATTTTGCCCAAACCCCCCTGCAGTTTTCAAAATGTCTGAAATGTCGGAAATTTGACTGCTGAGCGTGATTTTTTATCTAAATTCTGACTCTCTGCACCTAATTTCAGTTTCAAATTACGACTTTTTATACCGAAAATATGCCAATTACTGAAAACGGCGATGGGTCATATTTTGACCAAACCCCCCTGCACTTTTCAAAATGTCTGAATTGTCGGAAATTTGACTCCTGAGCGTGATTTTTGAGCCGAATTCTGACTCTCTGCACCCTATTTTCAGTTTCAAATTACGACTTTTTATACCGAAAATATGCCAATTACTGAAAACGGCGATGGGTCATATTTTGCCCAAACCCCCCTGCAGTTTTCGAAATGTCTGAAATGTCGGAAATTTGACTCCTGAGCGTGATTTTTGAGCCGAATTCTGACTCTCTGCACCTATTTTCAGTTTCAAATTACGTCATTTCATACCGAAAATATGCCAATTACTGCAAACGGCGATGGGTCATATTTTGCATAAACCCCCCTGCAGTTTTCAAAATGTCTGAAATGTCGGAAATTTGACTCCTGAGCGTGATTTTTGAGCCGAATTCTGACTCTCTGCACCTATTTTCAGTTTCAAATTATGACGTTTCATACCGAAAATATGCCAATTACTGTAAACGGCGATGGGTCATATTTTGCCCAAACCAACCTGCAGTTTTCAAAATGTCTGAAATATCGGAAATTTGACTCCTGAGAGTGATTTTTGAGCCGAATTCTGACTCTCTGCACCTATTTTCAGTTTCAAATTACGACTTTTTATACCGAAAATATGCCAATTACTGAAAACGGCGATGGGTCATATTTTGCCCAAACCCCCCTGCAGGTTTAAAAATGTCTGAAATGTCGGAAATTTGACTCCTGAGCGTGATTTTTGAGCCGAATTCTGACTCTCTGCACCTATTTTCAGTTTCATATCACGACTTTTTATACCGAACATATGCCAATTACTGAAAACGGCGATGGGTCATATTTTGCCCAAACCCCCCTGCAGTTTTCAAAATGTCTGAAATGTCGGAAATTTGACTCCTGAGCGTGAATTTTGAGCCGAATTCTGACTCTCTGCACCTATTTTCAGTTTCAAATTACGACTTTTTATACCGAAAATATGCCAATTACTGAAAACGGCGATGGGTCATATTTTGCATAAACCCCCTGCAGTTTTCAAAATGTCTGAAATATCGGAAATTTGACTCCTGAGCGTGATTTTTGAGCCGAATTCTGACTCTCTGCACCTATTTTCAGTTTCAAATTACGACGTTTCATACCGTAAATTTGCCAATTACTGTAAACGGCGATGGGTCATATTTTGCCCAAACCCCCCTGCAGTTTTCAAAATGTCTGAAATGTCGGAAATTTTACTCCTGAGCATGATGTTTTATCTGAATTCTGACTCTCTGCACCTAATTTCAGTTTCAAATTACGACTTTTTATACCGAAAATATGCCAATTACTGAAAACGGCGATGGGTCATATTTTGCCCAAACCCCCCTGCAGTTTTCAAAATGTCTGAAATGTCGGAAATGTGACTCCTGAGCGTGATTTTCGAGCCGAATTCTGACTCTCTGCACCTATTTTCAGTTTCAAATTACGACTTTTTATACCGAAAATATGCCAATTACTGAAAACGGCGATGGGTCATATTTTGCCCAAACCCCTCTGCAGTTTTTAAAATGTCTGAAATGTCGAAAATTTGACTCCTGAGCGTGATTTTTGAGCCGAATTCTGACTCTCTGCACCTATTTTCAGTTTCAAATTACGTCGTTTCATACCGAAAATATACCAATTACTGTAAACATCGATGGGTCATATTTTGCCCAAACCCCCCTGCAGTTTTCAAAATGTTTGAAATGTCGGAAATTTGACTCCTGAGCCTGATTTTTGAGCCGTATTCTGACTCTCTGCACCTGTTTTCAGTTTCAAATTACGACTTTTTATACCGAAAATATGCCAATTACTGAAAACGGCGATGGGTCATATTTTGACCAAACCCCCCTGCAGTTTTCAAAATGTCTGAAATGCCGGAAATTTGACTCCTGAGCGTGATTTTTGAGCCGAATTCTGACTCTCTGCACCTATTTTCAGTTTCATGTTACGACTTTTTATACCGAAAATGTGCCAATTACTGAAAACGGCGATGGGTCATATTTTGCCCAAACCCCCCTGCAGTTTTCAAAATGTCTGAAATGTCGGAAATTTGACTCCTGAGCGTGATTTTCGAGCACAATTCTGACTCTCTGCACCTATTTTCAGTTTCGAAATACGAATTTTTATACCGAAAATATGCCAATTACTGAAAACGGCGATGGGTCATATTTTCCCCAAACCCCCCTGCAGTTTTTAAAATGTCTGAAATGTCGAAAATTTGACTTCTGAGCGTGATTTTTGAGCCGAATTCTGACTTTCTGCACCTATTTTCAGTTTCAAATTACGACGTTTCCTACCGAAAATATGCCAATTACTATAAACGGCGATGGGTCATATTTTGCCCAAACCCCCCTGCAGTTTTCGAAATGTCTGAAATGTCGGAAATTTGACTCCTGAGCGTGATTTTTGAGCCGAATTCTGACTCTCTGCACCTATTTTCAGTTTCATGTTACGACTTTTTTTTACCGAAAATGTGCCAATTACTGAAAACGGCGATGGGTCATATTTTGCCCAAACCCACCTGCAGTTTTCAAAATGTCTGAAATGTCGAAAATTTGACTCCTGAGCGTGATTTTTGAGCCGAATTCTGACTTTCTGCACCTATTTTCAGTTTCAAATTACGACGTTTCCTACCGATAATATGCCAATTACTATAAACGGCGATGGGTCATATTTTGCCCAAACCCCCCTGCAGTTTTCAAAATGTCTGAAATATCGGAAATTTGACTCCTGAGAGGGCTTTTTGAGCCGAATTCTGACACTCTGCACCTATTTTCAGTTTTAAATTACGACTTTTTATACCGAAAATATGCCAATTACTGAAAACGGCAATGGGTCATATTTTGCCCAAACCCCCCTGCAGTTTTCAAAATGTTTGAAATGTCGGAAATTTGACTCCTGAGCGTGATTTTTTATCCGAATTCTGACTCTCTGCACCTATTTTCAGTTTCAAATTACGACTTTTTATACCGAAAATTTGCCAATTATTGAAAACGGCGATGGGTCATATTTTGCCCAAACCCCCTGCAGTTTTCAAAATGTCTGAAATGTCGGAAATTTGACTCCTGAGCGTGATTTTTTATCCGAATTCTGACTCTCTGCACCTATTTTCAGTTTCAAATTACGACGTTTCATACCAAAAATATTCCAATTACTGAAAACAGCGAGCGGTCATATTTTGCGCAAACCCCCCTGCGGTTTTCAAAATGTCTGAAATGTCGGAAATTTGACTCCTGAACGTGATTTTTGAGCCGAATTCTGACTCTCTACACCTATTTTCAGTTTCAAATTACGTCGTTTCATACCGAAAATATGCCAATTACTGAAAACGGCGATGGGTCATATTTTGCCCAAACCCCCCTGCAGTTTTCAAAATGTCTGAAATGTCGGAAATTTGACTCCTGAGCGTGATGTTGTATCTGAATTCAGACTCTCTGCACCTAATTTCAGTTTCAAATTACGACTTTTTATACCGAAAATATGCCAATTACTGAAAACGGCGATGGGTCATATTTTGCCCAAACCCCCCTGCAGTTTTCAAAATGTCTGAAATGTCGGAAATATGACTCCTGAGCGTGATTTTTAAGCCGAATTCTGACTCTCTGCACCTATTTTCAGTGTCAAATTACGTCATTTCATACCGAAAATATGCCAATTACTGAAAACGGCGATGGGTCATATTTTGCCCAAACCCCCCTGCAGTTTTTAAAATGTCTGAAATGTCTGAAATTTGACTCCTGAGCGTGATTTTTGAGCCGAATTCTGACTCTCTGCACCTATTTTCAGTTTTAAATTACGACGTTTCATACCGAAAATATGCCAATTACTGTAAACGGCGATGGGTCATATTTTGACACAAACCCCCCTGCAGTTTTCAAAATGTCTGAAATGTCGAAAATTTGACTCCTGAGCGTGATTTTTGAGCCGAATTCTGACTCTCGGCACCTATTTTCAGTTTCAAATTACGACGTATCATACCGAAAATATGCCAATTACTGTAAACGGCGATGGGTCATATTTTGCCCAAACCCCCCTGCAGTTTTCAAAATGTCTGAAATGTCGGAAATTTGACTCCTGAACGTGATTTTTTTTCCGAATTCTGACTCTCTGCACCTAATTTCAGTTTCAAATTACGACTTTTTATACTGAAAATATGCCAATTACTGAAAACGGCGATGGGTCATATTTTGCCCAAACCCCCCTGCAGTTTTCAAAATGTCTGAAATGTCGGAAATTTGACTGCTGAGCGTGATTTTTTATCTAAATTCTGACTCTCTGCACCTAATTTCAGTTTCAAATTACGACTTTTTATACCGAAAATATGCCAATTACTGAAAACGGCGATGGGTCATATTTTGACCAAACCCCCCTGCACTTTTCAAAATGTCTGAATTGTCGGAAATTTGACTCCTGAGCGTGATTTTTGAGCCGAATTCTGACTCTCTGCACCCTATTTTCAGTTTCAAATTACGACTTTTTATACCGAAAATATGCCAATTACTGAAAACGGCGATGGGTCATATTTTGCCCAAACCCCCCTGCAGTTTTCGAAATGTCTGAAATGTCGGAAATTTGACTCCTGAGCGTGATTTTTGAGCCGAATTCTGACTCTCTGCACCTATTTTCAGTTTCAAATTACGTCATTTCATACCGAAAATATGCCAATTACTGCAAACGGCGATGGGTCATATTTTGCATAAACCCCCCTGCAGTTTTCAAAATGTCTGAAATGTCGGAAATTTGACTCCTGAGCGTGATTTTTGAGCCGAATTCTGACTCTCTGCACCTATTTTTAGTTTCAAATTATGACGTTTCATACCGAAAATATGCCAATTACTGTAAACGGCGATGGGTCATATTTTGCCCAAACCAACCTGCAGTTTTCAAAATGTCTGAAATATCGGAAATTTGACTCCTGAGAGTGATTTTTGAGCCGAATTCTGACTCTCTGCACCTATTTTCAGTTTCAAATTACGACTTTTTATACCGAAAATATGCCAATTACTGAAAACGGCGATGGGTCATATTTTGCCCAAACCCCCCTGCAGGTTTAAAAATGTCTGAAATGTCGGAAATTTGACTCCTGAGCGTGATTTTTGAGCCGAATTCTGACTCTCTGCACCTATTTTCAGTTTCATATCACGACTTTTTATACCGAACATATGCCAATTACTGAAAACGGCGATGGGTCATATTTTGCCCAAACCCCCCTGCAGTTTTCAAAATGTCTGAAATGTCGGAAATTTGACTCCTGAGCGTGAATTTTGAGCCGAATTCTGACTCTCTGCACCTATTTTCAGTTTCAAATTACGACTTTTTATACCGAAAATATGCCAATTACTGAAAACGGCGATGGGTCATATTTTGCATAAACCCCCTGCAGTTTTCAAAATGTCTGAAATATCGGAAATTTGACTCCTGAGCGTGATTTTTGAGCCGAATTCTGACTCTCTGCACCTATTTTCAGTTTCAAATTACGACGTTTCATACCGTAAATATGCCAATTACTGTAAACGGCGATGGGTCATATTTTGCCCAAACCCCCCTGCAGTTTTCAAAATGTCTGAAATGTCGGAAATTTTACTCCTGAGCATGATGTTTTATCTGAATTCTGACTCTCTGCACCTAATTTCAGTTTCAAATTACGACTTTTTATACCGAAAATATGCCAATTACTGAAAACGGCGATGGGTCATATTTTGCCCAAACCCCCCTGCAGTTTTCAAAATGTCTGAAATGTCGGAAATGTGACTCCTGAGCGTGATTTTCGAGCCGAATTCTGACTCTCTGCACCTATTTTCAGTTTCAAATTACGACTTTTTATACCGAAAATATGCCAATTACTTTAAACGGCGATGGGTCATATTTTGCCCAAACCCCTCTGCAGTTTTTAAAATGTCTGAAATGTCGAAAATTTGACTCCTGAGCGTGATTTTTGAGCCGAATTCTGACTCTCTGCACCTATTTTCAGTTTCAAATTACGTCGTTTCATACCGAAAATATACCAATTACTGTAAACATCGATGGGTCATATTTTGCCCAAACCCCCCTGCAGTTTTCAAAATGTTTGAAATGTCGGAAATTTGACTCCTGAGCCTGATTTTTGAGCCGTATTCTGACTCTCTGCACCTGTTTTCAGTTTCAAATTACGACTTTTTATACCGAAAATATGCCAATTACTGAAAACGGCGATGGGTCATATTTTGACCAAACCCCCCCTGCAGTTTTCAAAATGTCTGAAATGCCGGAAATTTGACTCCTGAGCGTGATTTTTGAGCCGAATTCTGACTCTCTGCACCTATTTTCAGTTTCATGTTACGACTTTTTATACCGAAAATGTGCCAATTACTGAAAACGGCGATGGGTCATATTTTGCCCAAACCCCCCTGCAGTTTTCAAAATGTCTGAAATGTCGGAAATTTGACTCCTGAGCGTGATTTTCGAGCACAATTCTGACTCTCTGCACCTATTTTCAGTTTCGAAATACGAATTTTTATACCGAAAATATGCCAATTACTGAAAACGGCGATGGGTCATATTTTCCCCAAACCCCCCTGCAGTTTTTAAAATGTCTGAAATGTCGAAAATTTGACTTCTGAGCGTGATTTTTGAGCCGAATTCTGACTTTCTGCACCTATTTTCAGTTTCAAATTACGACGTTTCCTACCGAAAATATGCCAATTACTATAAACGGCGATGGGTCATACTTTGCCCAAACCCCCCTGCAGTTTTCGAAATGTCTGAAATGTCGGAAATTTGACTCCTGAGCGTGATTTTTGAGCCGAATTCTGACTCTCTGCACCTATTTTCAGTTTCAAATTACGTCGTTTCATACCGAAAATATGCCAATTACTGAAAACGGCGATGGGTCATATTTTGCCCAAACCCCCCTGCAGTTTTCAAAATGTCTGAAATGTCGGAAATTTGACTCCTAAACGTGATTTTCGAGCCGAATTTTGACTCTCTGCTCCTATTTTCAGTTTCAAATTACGACTTTTTATACCGAAAATATGCCAATTACTGAAAACGGCGATGGGTCATATTTTGCCCAAACCCCCCTGCAGTTTTTAAAATGTCTGAAATGTCGAAAATTTGACTCCTGAGCGTGATTTTCGAGCCGAATTCTGACTTTCTGCACCTATTTTCAGTTTCAAATTACGACGTTTCCTACCGATAATATGCCAATTACTATAAACGGCGATGGGTCATATTTTGCCCAAACCCCCCTGCAGTTTTCAAAATGTCTGAAATATCGGAAATTTGACTCCTGAGAGTGCTTTTTGAGCCGAATTCTGACACTCTGCACCTATTTTCAGTTTTAAATTACGACTTTTTATACCCAAAATATGCCAATTACTGAAAACGGCAATGGGTCATATTTTGCCCAAACCCCCCTGCAGTTTTAAAAATGTTTGAAATGTCGGAAATTTGACTCCTGAGCGTGATTTTTTATCCGAATTCTGACTCTCTGCACCTATTTTCAGTTTCAAATTACGACTTTTTATACCGAAAATATGCCAATTATTGAAAACGGCGATGGGTCATATTTTGCCCAAACCCCCTGCAGTTTTCAAAATGTCTGAAATGTCGGAAATTTGACTCCTGAGCGTGATTTTTGAGCCGAATTCTGACTCTCTGCACCTATTTTCAGTTTCAAATTACGTCGTTTCATACCGAAAATATGTCAATTACTGAAAACGGCGATGGGTCATATTTTGCCCAAACCCCCCTGCAGTTTTCAAAATGTCTGAAATGTCGGAAATTTCACTCCTGAGCCTGATGTTTTATCTGAATTCTGACTCTCGTCACCTAATTTCAGTTTCAAATTACGACTTTTTATACCGAAAATATGCCAATTACTGAAAACGGCGATGGGTCATATTTTGCAAAACCCCCCTGCAGTTTTCAAAATGTCTGAAATGTCGGAAATGTGACTCCTGAGCGTGATTTTCGAGCCGAATTCTGACTCTCTGCACCTATTTTCAGTTTCAAATTACGAATTTTTATACCGAAAATATGCCAATTACTGAAAACGGCGGTGGGTCATATTTTGCCCAAACCCCCCTGCAGTTTTTAAAATGTCTGAAATATCAAAAATTTTGACTCCTGAGCGTGATTTTTGAGCCGAATTCTGACTTTCTGCACCTATTTTCAGTTTCAAATTACGACGTTTCCTACCGAAAATATGCCAATTACTATAAACGGCGATGGGTCATATTTTGCCCAAACCCCCCTGCAGTTTTCAAAATGTCTGAAATGTCGGAAATTTGACTCCTGAGCGTGAATTTTGAGCCGAATTCTGACTCTCTGCACCTATTTTCAGTTTCAAATTACGACTTTTTATACCGAAAATATGCCAATTACTGAAAACGGCGATGAGTCATATTTTGCCCAAACCCCCTGCAGTTTTCAAAATGTCTGAAATATCGGAAATTTGACTCCTGAGCGTGATTTTTGAGCCGAATTCTGACTCTCTGCACCTATTTTTAGTTTCAAATTACGACGTTTCATACCGTAAATATGCCAATTACTGTAAACGGCGATGGGTCATATTTTGCCCAAACCCCCCTGCAGTTTTCAAAATGTCTGAAATGTCGGAAATTTTACTCCTGAGCGTGATGTATTATCTGAATTCTGACTCTCTGCACCTAATTTCAGTTTCAAATTACGACTTTTTATACCGAAAATATGCCAATTACTGAAAACGGCGATGGGTCATATTTTGCCCAAACCCCCCTGCAGTTTTCAAAGTGTCTGAAATGTCGGAAATGTGACTCCTGAGCGTGATTTTCGAGCCGAATTCTAACTCGCTGCACCTATTTTCAGTTTCAAATTACGACTTTTTATACCGAAAATATGCCAATTACTGAAAACGGCGATGGGTCATATTTTGCCCAAACCCCTCTGCAGTTTTTAAAATGTCTGAAATGTCGAAAATTTGACTCCTGAGCGTGATTTTTGAGCCGAATTCTGACTCTCTGCACCTATTTTCAGTTTCAAATTACGTCGTTTCATACCGAAAATATACCAATTACTGTAAACATCGATGGGTCATATTTTGACCAAACCCCCCTGCAGTTTTCAAAATGTTTGAAATGTCGGAAATTTGACTCCTGAGCCTGATTTTTGAGCCGTATTCTGACTCTCTGCACCTGTTTTCAGTTTCAAATTACGACTTTTTATACCGAAAATATGCCAATTACTGAAAACGGCGATGGGTCATATTTTGCCCAAACCCCCCCTGCAGTTTTCAAAATGTCTGAAATGTCGGAAATGTGACTCCTGAGCGTGATTTTCGAGCCGAATTCTGACTCTCTGCACCTATTTTCAGTTTCAAATTACGACTTTTTATACCGAAAATATGCCAATTACTGAAAACGGCGGTGGGTCATATTTTGCCCAAACCCCCCTGCAGTTTTTAAAATGTCTGAAATGTCAAAAATTTGACTCCTGAGCGTGATTTTTGAGCCGAATTCTGACTTTCTGCACCTATTTTCAGTTTCAAATTACGAGGTTTCCTACCGAAAATATGCCAATTACTATAAACAGCGATGGGTCATATTTTGCCCAAACCCCCCTGCAGTTTTCAAAATGTCTGAAATGTCGGAAATTTGACTCCTGAGCGTGAATTTTGAGCCGAATTCTGACTCTCTGCACCTATTTTCAGTTTCAAATTACGACTTTTTATACCGAAAATATGCCAATTACTGAAAACGGCGATGGGTCATATTTTGCCCAAACCCCCTGCAGTTTTCAAAATGTCTGAAATATCGGAAATTTGACTCCTGAGCGTGATTTTTGAGCCGAATTCTGACTCTCTGCACCTATTTTCAGTTTCAAATTACGACGTTTCATACCGTAAATATGCCAATTACTGTAAACGGCGATGGGTCATATTTTGCCCAAACCCCCCTGCAGTTTTCAAAATGTCTGAAATGTCGGAAATTTTACTCCTGAGCGTGATGTTTTATCTGAATTCTGACTATCTGCACCTAATTTCAGTTTCAAATTACGACTTTTTGTACCGAAAATATGCCAATTACTGAAAACGGCGATGGGTCATATTTTGCCCAAACCCCCCTGCAGTTTTCAAAATGTCTGAAATGTCGGAAATGTGACTCCTGAGCTTGATTTTCGAGCCGAATTCTGACTCTCTGCACCTATTTTCAGTTTCAAATTACGACTTTTTATACCGAAAATATGCCAATTACTGAAAACGGCGATGGGTCATATTTTGCCCAAACCCCTCTGCAGTTTTTAAAATGTCTGAAATGTCGAAAATTTGACTCCTGAGCGTGATTTTTGAGCCGAATTCTGACTCTCTGCACCTATTTTCAGTTTCAAATTACGTCGTTTCATACCGAAAATATACCAATTACTGTAAACATCGATGGGTCATATTTTGCCCAAACCCCCCTGCAGTTTTCAAAATGTTTGAAATGTCGGAAATTTGACTCCTGAGCCTGATTTTTGAGCCGTATTCTGACTCTCTGCACCTGTTTTCAGTTTCAAATTACGACTTTTTATACCGAAAATATGCCAATTACTGAAAACGGCGATGGGTCATATTTTGACCAAACCCCCCTGCAGTTTTCAAAATGTCTGAAATGCCGGAAATTTGACTCCTGAGCGTGATTTTTGAGCCGAATTCTGACTCTCTGCACCTATTTTCAGTTTCATGTTACGACTTTTTATACCGAAAATGTGCCAATTACTGAAAACGGCGATGGGTCATATTTTGCCCAAACCCCCCTGCAGTTTTCAAAATGTCTGAAATGTCGGAAATTTGACTCCTGAGCGTGATTTTCGAGCACAATTCTGACTCTCTGCACCTAATTTCAGTTTCAAAATACGAATTTTTATACCGAAAATATGCCAATTACTGAAAACGGCGATGGGTCATATTTTCCCCAAACCCCCCTGCAGTTTTTAAAATGTCTGAAATTTTCGAAAATTTGACTCCTGAGCGTGATTTTCGAGCCGAATTCTGACTTTCTGCACCTATTTTCAGTTTCAAATTACGACGTTTCCTACCGATAATATGCCAATTACTATAAACGGCGATGGGTCATATTTTGCCCAAACCCCCCTGCAGTTTTCAAAATGTCTGAAATATCGGAAATTTGACTCCTGAGAGTGCTTTTTGAGCCGAATTCTGACACTCTGCACCTATTTTCAGTTTTAAATTACGACTTTTTACACCCAAAATATGCCAATTACTGAAAACGGCAATGGGTCATATTTTGCCCAAACCCCCCTGCAGTTTTAAAAATGTTTGAAATGTCGGAAATTTGACTCCTGAGCGTGATTTTTTATCCGAATTCTGACTCTCTGCACCTATTTTCAGTTTCAAATTACGACTTTTTATACCGAAAATATGCCAATTATTGAAAACGGCGATGGGTCATATTTTGCCCAAACCCCCTGCAGTTTTCAAAATGTCTGAAATGTCGGAAATTTGACTCCTGAGCGTGATTTTTGAGCCGAATTCTGACTCTCTGCACCTATTTTCAGTTTCAAATTACGTCGTTTCATACCGAAAATATGTCAATTACTGAAAACGGCGATGGGTCATATTTTGCCCAAACCCCCCTGCAGTTTTCAAAATGTCTGAAATGTCGGAAATTTCACTCCTGAGCCTGATGTTTTATCTGAATTCTGACTCTCGTCACCTAATTTCAGTTTCAAATTACGACTTTTTATACCGAAAATATGCCAATTACTGAAAACGGCGATGGGTCATATTTTGCAAAACCCCCCTGCAGTTTTCAAAATGTCTGAAATGTCGGAAATGTGACTCCTGAGCGTGATTTTCGAGCCGAATTCTGACTCTCTGCACCTATTTTCAGTTTCAAATTACGAATTTTTATACCGAAAATATGCCAATTACTGAAAACGGCGGTGGGTCATATTTTGCCCAAACCCCCCTGCAGTTTTTAAAATGTCTGAAATATCAAAAATTTTGACTCCTGAGCGTGATTTTTGAGCCGAATTCTGACTTTCTGCACCTATTTTCAGTTTCAAATTACGACGTTTCCTACCGAAAATATGCCAATTACTATAAACGGCGATGGGTCATATTTTGCCCAAACCCCCCTGCAGTTTTCAAAATGTCTGAAATGTCGGAAATTTGACTCCTGAGCGTGAATTTTGAGCCGAATTCTGACTCTCTGCACCTATTTTCAGTTTCAAATTACGACTTTTTATACCGAAAATATGCCAATTACTGAAAACGGCGATGGGTCATATTTTGCCCAAACCCCCTGCAGTTTTCAAAATGTCTGAAATATCGGAAATTTGACTCCTGAGCGTGATTTTTGAGCCGAATTCTGACTCTCTGCACCTATTTTTAGTTTCAAATTACGACGTTTCATACCGTAAATATGCCAATTACTGTAAACGGCGATGGGTCATATTTTGCCCAAACCCCCCTGCAGTTTTCAAAATGTCTGAAATGTCGGAAATTTTACTCCTGAGCGTGATGTATTATCTGAATTCTGACTCTCTGCACCAAATTTCAGTTTCAAATTACGACTTTTTATACCGAAAATATGCCAATTACTGAAAACGGCGATGGGTCATATTTTGCCCAAACCCCCCTGCAGTTTTCAAAGTGTCTGAAATGTGGGAAATGTGACTCCTGAGCGTGATTTTCGAGCCGAATTCTAACTCGCTGCACCTATTTTCAGTTTCAAATTACGACTTTTTATACCGAAAATATGCCAATTACTGAAAACGGCGATGGGTCATATTTTGCCCAAACCCCTCTGCAGTTTTTAAAATGTCTGAAATGTCGAAAATTTGACTCCTGAGCGTGATTTTTGAGCCGAATTCTGACTCTCTGCACCTATTTTCAGTTTCAAATTACGTCGTTTCATACCGAAAATATACCAATTACTGTAAACATCGATGGGTCATATTTTGACCAAACCCCCCTGCAGTTTTCAAAATGTTTGAAATGTCGGAAATTTGACTCCTGAGCCTGATTTTTGAGCCGTATTCTGACTCTCTGCACCTGTTTTCAGTTTCAAATTACGACTTTTTATACCGAAAATATGCCAATTACTGAAAACGGCGATGGGTCATATTTTGCCCAAACCCCCCCTGCAGTTTTCAAAATGTCTGAAATGTCGGAAATGTGACTCCTGAGCGTGATTTTCGAGCCGAATTCTGACTCTCTGCACCTATTTTCAGTTTCAAATTACGACTTTTTATACCGAAAATATGCCAATTACTGAAAACGGCGGTGGGTCATATTTTGCCCAAACCCCCCTGCAGTTTTTAAAATGTCTGAAATGTCAAAAATTTGACTCCTGAGCGTGATTTTTGAGCCGAATTCTGACTTTCTGCACCTATTTTCAGTTTCAAATTACGAGGTTTCCTACCGAAAATATGCCAATTACTATAAACAGCGATGGGTCATATTTTGCCCAAACCCCCCTGCAGTTTTCAAAATGTCTGAAATGTCGGAAATTTGACTCCTGAGCGTGAATTTTGAGCCGAATTCTGACTCTCTGCACCTATTTTCAGTTTCAAATTACGACTTTTTATACCGAAAATATGCCAATTACTGAAAACGGCGATGGGTCATATTTTGCCCAAACCCCCTGCAGTTTTCAAAATGTCTGAAATATCGGAAATTTGACTCCTGAGCGTGATTTTTGAGCCGAATTCTGACTCTCTGCACCTATTTTCAGTTTCAAATTACGACGTTTCATACCGTAAATATGCCAATTACTGTAAACGGCGATGGGTCATATTTTGCCCAAACCCCCCTGCAGTTTTCAAAATGTCTGAAATGTCGGAAATTTTACTCCTGAGCGTGATGTTTTATCTGAATTCTGACTCTCTGCACTTAATTTCAGTTTCAAATTACGACTTTTTGTACCGAAAATATGCCAATTACTGAAAACGGCGATGGGTCATATTTTGCCCAAACCCCCCTGCAGTTTTCAAAATGTCTGAAATGTCGGAAATGTGACTCCTGAGCTTGATTTTCGAGCCGAATTCTGACTCTCTGCACCTATTTTCAGTTTCAAATTACGACTTTTTATACCGAAAATATGCCAATTACTGAAAACGGCGATGGGTCATATTTTGCCCAAACCCCTCTGCAGTTTTTAAAATGTCTGAAATGTCGAAAATTTGACTCCTGAGCGTGATTTTTGAGCCGAATTCTGACTCTCTGCACCTATTTTCAGTTTCAAATTACGTCGTTTCATACCGAAAATATACCAATTACTGTAAACATCGATGGGTCATATTTTGCCCAAACCCCCCTGCAGTTTTCAAAATGTTTGAAATGTCGGAAATTTGACTCCTGAGCCTGATTTTTGAGCCGTATTCTGACTCTCTGCACCTGTTTTCAGTTTCAAATTACGACTTTTTATACCGAAAATATGCCAATTACTGAAAACGGCGATGGGTCATATTTTGACCAAACCCCCCTGCAGTTTTCAAAATGTCTGAAATGCCGGAAATTTGACTCCTGAGCGTGATTTTTGAGCCGAATTCTGACTCTCTGCACCTATTTTCAGTTTCATGTTACGACTTTTTATACCGAAAATGTGCCAATTACTGAAAACGGCGATGGGTCATTTTTTGCCCAAACCCCCCTGCAGTTTTCAAAATGTCTGAAATGTCGGAAATTTGACTCCTGAGCGTGATTTTCGAGCACAATTCTGACTCTCTGCACCTATTTTCAGTTTCAAAATACGAATTTTTATACCGAAAATATGCCAATTACTGAAAACGGCGATGGGTCATATTTTCCCCAAACCCCCCTGCAGTTTTTAAAATGTCTGAAATGTCGAAAATTTGACTTCTGAGCGTGATTTTTGAGCCGAATTCTGACTTTCTGCACCTATTTTCAGTTTCAAATTACGACGTTTCCTACCGAAAATATGCCAATTACTATAAACGGCAATGGGTCATATTTTGCCCAAACCCCCCTGCAGTTTTCGAAATGTCTGAAATGTCGGAAATTTGACTCCTGAGCGTGATTTTTGAGCCGAATTCTGACTCTCTGCACCTATTTTCAGTTTCAAATTACGTCGTTTCATACCGAAAATATGCCAATTACTGAAAACGGCGATGGGTCATATTTTGCCCAAACCCCCCTGCAGTTTTCAAAATGTCTGAAATGTCGGAAATTTGACTCCTAAACGTGATTTTCGAGCCGAATTTTGACTCTCTGCTCCTATTTTCAGTTTCAAATTACGACTTTTTATACCGAAAATATGCCAATTACTGAAAACGGCGATGGGTCATATTTTGCCCAAACCCCCCTGCAGTTTTTAAAACGTCTGAAATGTCGAAAATTTGACTCCTGAGCGTGATTTTTGAGCCGAATTCTGACTTTCTGCACCTATTTTCAGTTTCAAATTACGACGTTTCCTACCGATAATATGCCAATTACTATAAACGGCGATGGGTCATATTTTGCCCAAACCCCCCTGCAGTTTTCAAAATGTCTGAAATATCGGAAATTTGACTCCTGAGAGTGCTTTTTGAGCCGAATTCTGACACTCTGCACCTATTTTCAGTTTTAAATTACGACTTTTTATACCGAAAATATGCCAATTACTGAAAACGGCAATGGGTCATATTTTGCCCAAACCCCCCTGCAGTTTTCAAAATGTTTGAAATGTCGGAAATTTGACTCCTGAGCGTGATTTTTTATCCGAATTCTGACTCTCTGCACCTATTTTCAGTTTCAAATTACGACTTTTTATACCGAAAATATGCCAATTATTGAAAACGGCGATGGGTCATATTTTGCCCAAACCCCCTGCAGTTTTCAAAATGTCTGAAATGTCGGAAATTTGACTCCTGAGCGTGATTTTTGAGCCGAATTCTGACTCTCTGCACCTATTTTCAGTTTCAAATTACGTCGTTTCATACCGAAAATATGCCAATTACTGAAAACGGCGATGGGTCATATTTTGCCCAAACCCCCCTGCAGTTTTCAAAATGTCTGAAATGTCGGAAATTTGAATCCTGAGCCTGATGTTTTATCTGAATTCTGACTCTCGTCACCTAATTTCAGTTTCAAATTACGACTTTTTATACCGAAAATATGCCAATTACTGAAAACGGCGATGGGCCTCGTAGCCTGGTGGATAGCGCGCAGGACTCGTAATTCTGTGGCGCGGGTTCGATTCCCGCACGAGGCAGAAACAAATGGGCAAAGTTTCTTTCACCCTATGCCCCTGTTACCTAGCAGTAAATAGGTACCTGGGTGTTAGTCAGCTGTCACGGGCTGCTTCCTGGGGGTGGAGGCCTGGTCGAGGACCGGGCCGCGGGGACACTAAAGCCCCGAAATCATCTCAAGATAACCTCAAGAAGATGGGTCATATTTTGCCCAAACCCCCCTGCAGTTTTCAAAATGTCTGAAATGTCGGAAATGTGACTCCTGAGCGTGATTTTCGAGCCGAATTCTGACTCTCTGCACCTATTTTCAGTTTCAAATTACGACTTTTTATACCGAAAATATGCCAATTACTGAAAACGGCGGTGGGTCATATTTTGCCCAAACCCCCCTGCAGTTTTTAAAATGTCTGAAATGTCAAAAATTTGACTCCTGAGCGTGATTTTTGAGCCGAATTCTGACTTTCTGCACCTATTTTCAGTTTCAAATTACGACGTTTCATACCGAAAATATGTCAATTACTGAAAACGGCGATGGGTCATATTTTGCCCAAACCCCCCTGCAGTTTTCAAAATGTCTGAAATGTCGGAAATGTGACTCCTGAGCGTGATTTTCGAGCCGAATTCTGACTCTCTGCACCTATTTTCAGTTTCAAATTACGACTTTTTATACCGAAAATTTGCCAATTACTGAAAACGGCGGTGGGTCATATTTTGCCCAAACCCCCCTGCAGTTTTTAAAATGTCTGAAATGTCAAAAATTTGACTCCTGAGCGTGATTTTTGAGCCGAATTCTGACTTTCTGCACCTATTTTCAGTTTCAAATTACGACGTTTCCTACCGAAAATATGCCAATTACTATAAACGGCGATGGGTCATATTTTGCCCAAACCCCCCTGCAGTTTTCAAAATGTCTGAAATGTCGGAAATTTGACTCCTGAGCGTGAATTTTGAGCCGAATTCTGACTCTCTGCACCTATTTTCAGTTTCAAATTACGACTTTTTATACCGAAAATATGCCAATTACTGAAAACGGCGATGGGTCATATTTTGCCCAAACCCCCTGCAGTTTTCAAAATGTCTGAAATATCGGAAATTTGACTCCTGAGCGTGATTTTTGAGCCGAATTCTGACTCTCTGCACCTTTTTTTAGTTTCAAATTACGACGTTTCATACCGTAAATATGCCAATTACTGTAA
This sequence comes from Procambarus clarkii, assembly GCF_040958095.1. Lineage (NCBI taxonomy): Eukaryota > Metazoa > Arthropoda > Malacostraca > Decapoda > Cambaridae > Procambarus > Procambarus clarkii. The sequence continues at coordinate 1,522,695 of NC_091224.1, forward strand.
ACGGCGATGGGTCATATTTTGCCCAAACCCCCCTGCAGTTTTCAAAATGTCTGAAATGTCGGAAATTTTACTCCTGAGCGTGATGTTTTATCTGAATTCTGACTCTCTGCACCTAATTTCAGTTTCAAATTACGACTTTTTATACCGAAAATATGCCAATTACTGAAAACGGCGATGGGTCATATTTTGCCCAAACCCCCCTGCAGTTTTCAAAATGTCTGAAATGTCGGAAATGTGACTCCTGAGCGTGATTTTCGAGCCGAATTCTGACTCTCTGCACCTATTTTCAGTTTCAAATTACGACTTTTTATACCGAAAATATGCCAATTACTGAAAACGGCGATGGGTCATATTTTGCCCAAACCCCTCTGCAGTTTTTAAAATGTCTGAAATGTCGAAAATTTGACTCCTGAGCGTGATTTTTGAGCCGAATTCTGACTCTCTGCACCTATTTTCAGTTTCAAATTACGTCGTTTCATACCGAAAATATACCAATTACTGTAAACATCGATGGGTCATATTTTGACCAAACCCCCCTGCAGTTTTCAAAATGTTTGAAATGTCGGGAATTTGACTCCTGAGCCTGATTTTTGAGCCGTATTCTGACTCTCTGCACCTGTTTTCAGTTTCAAATTACGACTTTTTATACCGAAAATATGCCAATTACTGAAAACGGCGATGGGTCATATTTTGACCAAACCCCCCTGCAGTTTTCAAAATGTCTGAAATGTCGGAAATTTGACTCCTGAGCGTGATTTTTGAGCCGAATTCTGACTCTCTGCACCTATTTTCAGTTTCAAATTACGACTTTTTATACCGAAAATATGCCAATTACTGAAAACGGCGGTGGGTCATATTTTGCCCAAACCCCCCTGCAGTTTTTAAAATGTCTGAAATGTCAAAAATTTGACTCCTGAGCGTGATTTTTGAGCCGAATTCTGACTTTCTGCACCTATTTTCAGTTTCAAATTACGACGTTTCCTACCGAAAATATGCCAATTACTATAAACGGCGATGGGTCATATTTTGCCCAAACCCCCCTGCAGTTTTCAAAATGTCTGAAATGTCTGAAATTTGACTCCTGAGCGTGAATTTTGAGCCGAATTCTGACTCTCTGCACCTATTTTCAGTTTCAAATTACGACTTTTTATACCGAAAATATGCCAACTACTGAAAACGGCGATGGGTCATATTTTGCCCAAACCCCCTGCAGTTTTCAAAATGTCTGAAATATCGGAAATTTGACTCCTGAGCGTGATTTTTGAGCCGAATTCTGACTCTCTGCACCTATTTTCAGTTTCAAATTACGACGTTTCATACCGTAAATATGCCAATTACTGTAAACGGCGATGGGTCATATTTTGCCCAAACCCCCCTGCAGTTTTCAAAATGTCTGAAATGTCGGAAATTTTACTCCTGAGCGTGATGTTTTATCTGAATTCTGACTCTCTGCACCTAATTTCAGTTTCAAATTACGACTTTTTATACCGAAAATATGCCAATTACTGAAAACGGCGATGGGTCATATTTTGCCCAAACCCCCCTGCAGTTTTCAAAATGTCTGAAATGTCGGAAATGTGACTCCTGAGCGTGATTTTCGAGCCGAATTCTGACTCTCTGCACCTATTTTCAGTTTCAAATTACGACTTTTTATACCGAAAATATGCCAATTACTGAAAACGGCGATGGGTCATATTTTGCCCAAACCCCCCTGCAGTTTTCAAAATGTTTGAAATGTCGGAAATTTGACTCCTGAGCCTGATTTTTGAGCCGTATTCTGACTCTCTGCACCTGTTTTCAGTTTCAAATTACGACTTTTTATACCGAAAATATGCCAATTACTGAAAACGGCGATGGGTCATATTTTGACCAAACCCCCCTGCAGTTTTCAAAATGTCTGAAATGCCGGAAATTTGACTCCTGAGCGTGATTTTTGAGCCGAATTCTGACTCTCTGCACCTATTTTCAGTTTCATGTTACGACTTTTTATACCGAAAATGTGCCAATTACTGAAAACGGCGATGGGTCATATTTTGCCCAAACCCCCCTGCAGTTTTCAAAATGTCTGAAATGTCGGAAATTTGACTCCTGAGCGTGATTTTCGAGCACAATTCTGACTCTCTGCACCTATTTTCAGTTTCAAAATACGAATTTTTATACCGAAAATATGCCAATTACTGAAAACGGCGATGGGTCATATTTTCCCCAAACCCCCCTGCAGTTTTTAAAATGTCTGAAATGTCGAAAATTTGACTTCTGAGCGTGATTTTTGAGCCGAATTCTGACTTTCTGCACCTATTTTCAGTTTCAAATTACGACGTTTCCTACCGAAAATATGCCAATTACTATAAACGGCGATGGGTCATATTTTGCCCAAACCCCCCTGCAGTTTTCGAAATGTCTGAAATGTCGGAAATTTGACTCCTGAGCGTGATTTTTGAGCCGAATTCTGACTCTCTGCACCTATTTTCAGTTTCAAATTACGTCGTTTCATACCGAAAATATGCCAATTACTGAAAACGGCGATGGGTCATATTTTGCCCAAACCCCCCTGCAGTTTTCAAAATGTCTGAAATGTCGGAAATTTGACTCCTAAACGTGATTTTCGAGCCGAATTTTGACTCTCTGCTCCTATTTTCAGTTTCAAATTACGACTTTTTATACCGAAAATATGCCAATTACTGAAAACGGCGATGGGTCATATTTTGCCCAAACCCCCCTGCAGTTTTTAAAATGTCTGAAATGTCGAAAATTTGACTCCTAAGCGTGATTTTTGAGCCGAATTCTGACTTTCTGCACCTATTTTCAGTTTCAAATTACGACGTTTCCTACCGATAATATGCCAATTACTATAAACGGCGATGGGTCATATTTTGCCCAAACCCCCCTGCAGTTTTCAAAATGTCTGAAATATCGGAAATTTGACTCCTGAGAGTGCTTTTTGAGCCGAATTCTGACACTCTGCACCTATTTTCAGTTTTAAATTACGACTTTTTATACCGAAAATATGCCAATTACTGAAAACGGCAATGGGTCATATTTTGCCCAAACCCCCCTGCAGTTTTCAAAATGTTTGAAATGTCGGAAATTTGACTCCTGAGCGTGATTTTTTATCCGAATTCTGACTCTCTGCACCTATTTTCAGTTTCAAATTACGACTTTTTATACCGAAAATATGCCAATTATTGAAAACGGCGATGGGTCATATTTTGCCCAAACCCCCTGCAGTTTTCAAAATGTCTGAAATGTCGGAAATTTGACTCCTGAGCGTGATTTTTGAGCCGAATTCTGACTCTCTGCACCTATTTTCAGTTTCAAATTACGTCGTTTCATACCGAAAATATGCCAATTACTGAAAACGGCGATGGGTCATATTTTGCCCAAACCCCCCTGCAGTTTTCAAAATGTCTGAAATGTCGGAAATTTGACTCCTGAGCCTGATGTTTTATCTGAATTCTGACTCTCGTCACCTAATTTCAGTTTCAAATTACGACTTTTTATACCGAAAATATGCCAATTACTGAAAACGGCGATGGGTCATATTTTGCCCAAACCCCCCTGCAGTTTTCAAAATGTCTGAAATGTCGGAAATGTGACTCCTGAGCGTGATTTTCGAGCCGAATTCTGACTCTCTGCACCTATTTTCAGTTTCAAATTACGACTTTTTATACCGAAAATATGCCAATTACTGAAAACGGCGGTGGGTCATATTTTGCCTAAACCCCCCTGCAGTTTTTAAAATGTCTGAAATGTCAAAAATTTGACTCCTGAGCGTGATTTTTGAGCCGAATTCTGACTTTCTGCACCTATTTTCAGTTTCAAATTACGACGTTTCATACCGAAAATATGTCAATTACTGAAAACGGCGATGGGTCATATTTTGCCCAAACCCCCCTGCAGTTTTCAAAATGTCTGAAATGTCGGAAATTTGACTCCTGAGCCTGATGTTTTATCTGAATTCTGACTCTCGTCACCTAATTTCAGTTTCAAATTACGACTTTTTATACCGAAAATATGCCAATTACTGAAAACGGCGATGGGTCATATTTTGCAAAACCCCCCTGCAGTTTTCAAAATGTCTGAAATGTCGGAAATGTGACTCCTGAGCGTGATTTTCGAGCCGAATTCTAACTCTCTGCACCTATTTTCAGTTTCAAATTACGACTTTTTATACCGAAAATTTGCCAATTACTGAAAACGGCGGTGGGTCATATTTTGCCCAAACCCCCCTGCAGTTTTTAAAATGTCTGAAATGTCAAAAATTTGACTCCTGAGCGTGATTTTTGAGCCGAATTCTGAATTTTCTGCACCTATTTTCAGTTTCAAATTACGACGTTTCCTACCGAAAATATGCCAATTACTATAAACGGCGATGGGTCATATTTTGCCAAACCCCCCTGCAGTTTTCAAAATGTCTGAAATGTCGGAAATTTGACTCCTGAGCGTGAATTTTGAGCCGAATTCTGACTCTCTGCACCTATTTTCAGTTTCAAATTACGACTTTTTATACCGAAAATATGCCAATTACTGAAAACGGCGATGGGTCATATTTTGCCCAAACCCCCTGCAGTTTTCAAAATGTCTGAAATATCGGAAATTTGACTCCTGAGCGTGATTTTTGAGCCGAATTCTGACTCTCTGCACCTATTTTTAGTTTCAAATTACGACGTTTCATACCGTAAATATGCCAATTACTGTAAACGGCGATGGGTCATATTTTGCCCAAACCCCCCTGCAGTTTTCAAAATGTCTGAAATGTCGGAAATTTTACTCCTGAGCGTGATGTTTTATCTGAATTCTGACTCTCTGCACCTAATTTCAGTTTCAAATTACGACTTTTTATACCGAAAATATGCCAATTACTGAAAACGGCGATGGGTCATATTTTGCCCAAACCCCCCTGCAGTTTTCAAAATGTCTGAAATGTCGGAAATGTGACTCCTGAGCGTGATTTTCGAGCCGAATTCTGACTCTCTGCACCTATTTTCAGTTTCAAATTACGACTTTTTATACCGAAAATATGCCAATTACTGAAAACGGCGATGGGTCATATTTTGCCCAAACCCCTCTGCAGTTTTTAAAATGTCTGAAATGTCGAAAATTTGACTCCTGAGCGTGATTTTTGAGCCGAATTCTGACTTTCTGCACCTATTTTCAGTTTCAAATTACGACGTTTCCTACCGATAATATGCCAATTACTATAAACGGCGATGGGTCATATTTTGCCCAAACCCCCCTGCAGTTTTCAAAATGTCTGAAATATCGGAAATTTGACTCCTGAGAGTGCTTTTTGAGCCGAATTCTGACACTCTGCACCTATTTTCAGTTTTAAATTACGACTTTTTATACCGAAAATATGCCAATTACTGAAAACGGCAATGGGTCATATTTTGCCCAAACCCCACTGCAGTTTTCAAAATGTTTGAAATGTCGGAAATTTGACTCCTGAGCGTGATTTTTTATCCGAATTCTGACTCTCTGCACCTATTTTCAGTTTCAAATTACGACTTTTTATACCGAAAATATGCCAATTATTGAAAACGGCGATGGGTCATATTTTGCCCAAACCCCCTGCAGTTTTCAAAATGTCTGAAATATCGGAAATTTGACTCCTGAGCGTGATTTTTGAGCCGAATTCTGACTTTCTGCACCTATTTTCAGTTTCAAATTACGACGTTTCCTACCGAAAATATGCCAATTACTATAAACGGCGATGGGTCATATTTTGCCCAAACCCCCCTGCAGTTTTCAAAATGTCTGAAATGTCGGAAATTTGACTCCTGAGCGTGAATTTTGAGCCGAATTCTGACTCTCTGCACCTATTTTCAGTTTCAAATTACGACTTTTTATACCGAAAATATGCCAATTACTGAAAACGGCGATGGGTCATATTTTGCCCAAACCCCCTGCAGTTTTCAAAATGTCTGAAATATCGGAAATTTGACTCCTGAGCGTGATTTTTGAGCCGAATTCTGACTCTCTGCACCTATTTTTAGTTTCAAATTACGACGTTTCATACCGTAAATATGCCAATTACTGTAAACGGCGATGGGTCATATTTTGCCCAAACCCCCCTGCAGTTTTCAAAATGTCTGAAATGTCGGAAATTTTACTCCTGAGCGTGATGTTTTATCTGAATTCTGACTCTCTGCACCTAATTTCAGTTTCAAATTACGACTTTTTATACCGAAAATATGCCAATTACTGAAAACGGCGATGGGTCATATTTTGCCCAAACCCCCCTGCAGTTTTCAAAATGTCTGAAATGTCGGAAATGTGACTCCTGAGCGTGATTTTCGAGCCGAATTCTGACTCTCTGCACCTATTTTCAGTTTCAAATTACGACTTTTTATACCGAAAATATGCCAATTACTGAAAACGGCGATGGGTCATATTTTGCCCAAACCCCTCTGCAGTTTTTAAAATGTCTGAAATGTCGAAAATTTGACTCCTGAGCGTGATTTTTGAGCCGAATTCTGACTTTCTGCACCTATTTTCAGTTTCAAATTACGACGTTTCCTACCGATAATATGCCAATTACTATAAACGGCGATGGTCATATTTTGCCCAAACCCCCCTGCAGTTTTCAAAATGTCTGAAATATCGGAAATTTGACTCCTGAGAGTGCTTTTTGAGCCGAATTCTGACACTCTGCACCTATTTTCAGTTTTAAATTACGACTTTTTATACCGAAAATATGCCAATTACTGAAAACGGCAATGGGTCATATTTTGCCCAAACCCCCCTGCAGTTTTCAAAATGTTTGAAATGTCGGAAATTTGACTCCTGAGCGTGATTTTTTATCCGAATTCTGACTCTCTGCACCTATTTTCAGTTTCAAATTACGACTTTTTATACCGAAAATATGCCAATTATTGAAAACGGCGATGGGTCATATTTTGCCCAAACCCCCTGCAGTTTTCAAAATGTCTGAAATGTCGGAAATTTGACTCCTGAGCGTGATTTTTGAGCCGAATTCTGACTCTCTGCACCTATTTTCAGTTTCAAATTACGTCGTTTCATACCGAAAATATGCCAATTACTGAAAACGGCGATGGGTCATATTTTGCCCAAACCCCCCTGCAGTTTTCAAAATGTCTGAAATGTCGGAAATTTGACTCCTGAGCCTGATGTTTTATCTGAATTCTGACTCTCGTCACCTAATTTCAGTTTCAAATTACGACTTTTTATACCGAAAATATGCCAATTACTGAAAACGGCGATGGGTCATATTTTGCCCAAACCCCCCTGCAGTTTTCAAAATGTCTGAAATGTCGGAAATGTGACTCCTGAGCGTGATTTTCGAGCCGAATTCTGACTCTCTGCACCTATTTTCAGTTTCAAATTACGACTTTTTATACCGAAAATATGCCAATTACTGAAAACGGCGGTGGGTCATATTTTGCCTAAACCCCCCTGCAGTTTTTAAAATGTCTGAAATGTCAAAAATTTGACTCCTGAGCGTGATTTTTGAGCCGAATTCTGACTTTCTGCACCTATTTTCAGTTTCAAATTACGACGTTTCATACCGAAAATATGTCAATTACTGAAAACGGCGATGGGTCATATTTTGCCCAAACCCCCCTGCAGTTTTCAAAATGTCTGAAATGTCGGAAATTTGACTCCTGAGCCTGATGTTTTATCTGAATTCTGACTCTCGTCACCTAATTTCAGTTTCAAATTACGACTTTTTATACCGAAAATATGCCAATTACTGAAAACGGCGATGGGTCATATTTTGCAAAACCCCCCTGCAGTTTTCAAAATGTCTGAAATGTCGGAAATGTGACTCCTGAGCGTGATTTTCGAGCCGAATTCTAACTCTCTGCACCTATTTTCAGTTTCAAATTACGACTTTTTATACCGAAAATTTGCCAATTACTGAAAACGGCGGTGGGTCATATTTTGCCCAAACCCCCCTGCAGTTTTTAAAATGTCTGAAATGTCAAAAATTTGACTCCTGAGCGTGATTTTTGAGCCGAATTCTGAATTTTCTGCACCTATTTTCAGTTTCAAATTACGACGTTTCCTACCGAAAATATGCCAATTACTATAAACGGCGATGGGTCATATTTTGCCAAACCCCCCTGCAGTTTTCAAAATGTCTGAAATGTCGGAAATTTGACTCCTGAGCGTGAATTTTGAGCCGAATTCTGACTCTGCACCTATTTTCAGTTTCAAATTACGACTTTTTATACCGAAAATATGCCAATTACTGAAAACGGCGATGGGTCATATTTTGCCCAAACCCCCTGCAGTTTTCAAAATGTCTGAAATATCGGAAATTTGACTCCTGAGCGTGATTTTTGAGCCGAATTCTGACTCTCTGCACCTATTTTTAGTTTCAAATTACGACGTTTCATACCGTAAATATGCCAATTACTGTAAACGGCGATGGGTCATATTTTGCCCAAACCCCCCTGCAGTTTTCAAAATGTCTGAAATGTCGGAAATTTTACTCCTGAGCGTGATGTTTTATCTGAATTCTGACTCTCTGCACCTAATTTCAGTTTCAAATTACGACTTTTTATACCGAAAATATGCCAATTACTGAAAACGGCGATGGGTCATATTTTGCCCAAACCCCCCTGCAGTTTTCAAAATGTCTGAAATGTCGGAAATGTGACTCCTGAGCGTGATTTTCGAGCCGAATTCTGACTCTCTGCACCTATTTTCAGTTTCAAATTACGACTTTTTATACCGAAAATATGCCAATTACTGAAAACGGCGATGGGTCATATTTTGCCCAAACCCCTCTGCAGTTTTTAAAATGTCTGAAATGTCGAAAATTTGACTCCTGAGCGTGATTTTTGAGCCGAATTCTGACTCTCTGCACCTATTTTCAGTTTCAAATTACGTCGTTTCATACCGAAAATATACCAATTACTGTAAACATCGATGGGTCATATTTTGACCAAACCCCCCTGCAGTTTTCAAAATGTTTGAAATGTCGGAAATTTGACTCCTGAGCCTGATTTTTGAGCCGTATTCTGACTCTCTGCACCTGTTTTCAGTTTCAAATTACGACTTTTTATACCGAAAATATGCCAATTACTGAAAACGGCGATGGGTCATATTTTGACCAAACCCCCCTGCAGTTTTCAAAATGTCTGAAATGTCGGAAATTTGACTCCTGAGCGTGATTTTTGAGCCGAATTCTGACTCTCTGCACCTATTTTCAGTTTCAAATTACGACTTTTTATACCGTAAATATGCCAATTACTGTAAACGGCGATGGGTCATATTTTGCCCAAACCCCCCTGCAGTTTTCAAAATGTCTGAAATGTCGGAAATTTTACTCCTGAGCGTGATGTTTTATCTGAATTCTGACTCTCTGCACCTAATTTCAGTTTCAAATTACGACTTTTTATACCGAAAATATGCCAATTACTGAAAACGGCGATGGGTCATATTTTGCCCAAACCCCCCTGCAGTTTTCAAAATGTCTGAAATGTCGGAAATGTGACTCCTGAGCGTGATTTTCGAGCCGAATTCTGACTCTCTGCACCTATTTTCAGTTTCAAATTACGACTTTTTATACCGAAAATATGCCAATTACTGAAAACGGCGATGGGTCATATTTTGCCCAAACCCCTCTGCAGTTTTTAAAATGTCTTAAATGTCGAAAATTTGACTCCTGAGCGTGATTTTTGAGCCGAATTCTGACTCTCTGCACCTATTTTCAGTTTCAAATTACGTCGTTTCATACCGAAAATATACCAATTACTGTAAACATCGATGGGTCATATTTTGCCCAAACCCCCCTGCAGTTTTCAAAATGTTTGAAATGTCGGAAATTTGACTCCTGAGCCTGATTTTTGAGCCGTATTCTGACTCTCTGCACCTGTTTTCAGTTTCAAATTACGACTTTTTATACCGAAAATATGCCAATTACTGAAAACGGCGATGGGTCATATTTTGACCAAACCCCCCTGCAGTTTTCAAAATGTCTGAAATGCCGGAAATTTGACTCCTGAGCGTGATTTTTGAGCCGAATTCTGACTCTCTGCACCTATTTTCAGTTTCATGTTACGACTTTTTATACCGAAAATGTGCCAATTACTGAAAACGGCGATGGGTCATATTTTGCCCAAACCCCCCTGCAGTTTTCAAAATGTCTGAAATGTCGGAAATTTGACTCCTGAGCGTGATTTTCGAGCACAATTCTGACTTTCTGCACCTATTTTCAGTTTCAAAATACGAATTTTTATACCGAAAATATGCCAATTACTGAAAACGGCGATGGGTCATATTTTCCCCAAACCCCCCTGCAGTTTTTAAAATGTCTGAAATGTCGAAAATTTGACTTCTGAGCGTGATTTTTGAGCCGAATTCTGACTTTCTGCACCTATTTTCAGTTTCAAATTACGACGTTTCCTACCGAAAATATGCCAATTACTATAAACGGCGATGGGTCATATTTTGCCCAAACCCCCCTGCAGTTTTCGAAATGTCTGAAATGTCGGAAATTTGACTCCTGAGCGTGATTTTTGAGCCGAATTCTGACTCTCTGCACCTATTTTCAGTTTCAAATTACGTCGTTTCATACCGAAAATATGCCAATTACTGAAAACGGCGATGGGTCATATTTTGCCCAAACCCCCCTGCAGTTTTCAAAATGTCTGAAATGTCGGAAATTTGACTCCTAAACGTGATTTTCGAGCCGAATTTTGACTCTCTGCTCCTATTTTCAGTTTCAAATTACGACTTTTTATACCGAAAATATGCCAATTACTGAAAACGGCGATGGGTCATATTTTGCCCAAACCCCCCTGCAGTTTTTAAAATGTCTGAAATGTCGAAAATTTGACTCCTGAGCGTGATTTTTTAACCGAATTCTGACTTTCTGCACCTATTTTCAGTTTCAAATTACGACGTTTCCTACCGATAATATGCCAATTACTATAAACGGCGATGGGTCATATTTTGCCCAAACCCCCCTGCAGTTTTCAAAATGTCTGAAATATCGGAAATTTGACTCCTGAGAGTGCTTTTTGAGCCGAATTCTGACACTCTGCACCTATTTTCAGTTTTAAATTACGACTTTTTATACCGAAAATATGCCAATTACTGAAAAAGGCAATGGGTCATATTTTGCCCAAACCCCCCTGCAGTTTTCAAAATGTTTGAAATGTCGGAAATTTGACTCCTGAGCGTGATTTTTTATCCGAATTCTGACTCTCTGCACCTATTTTCAGTTTCAAATTACGACTTTTTATACCGAAAATATGCCAATTATTGAAAACGGCGATGGGTCATATTTTGCCCAAACCCCCTGGAGTTTTCAAAATGTCTGAAATATCGGAAATTTGACTCCTGAGAGTGCTTTTTGAGCCGAATTCTGACACTCTGCACCTATTTTCAGTTTTAAATTACGACTTTTTATACCGAAAATATGCCAATTACTGAAAACGGCAATGGGTCATATTTTGCCCAAACCCCCCTGCAGTTTTCAAAATGTTTGAAATGTCGGAAATTTGACTCCTGAGCGTGATTTTTTATCCGAATTCTGACTCTCTGCACCTATTTTCAGTTTCAAATTACGACTTTTTATACCGAAAATATGCCAATTACTGAAAACGGCGATGGGTCATATTTTGCCCAAACCCCCCTGCAGTTTTCAAAATGTCTGAAATGTCGGAAATGTGACTCCTGAGCGTGATTTTCGAGCCGAATTCTGACTCTCTGCACCTATTTTCAGTTTCAAATTACGACTTTTAATACCGAAAATATGCCAATTACTGAAAACGGCGGTGGGTCATATTTTGCCCAAACCCCCCTGCAGTTTTTAAAATGTCTGAAATGTCAAAAATTTGACTCCTGAGCGTGATTTTTGAGCCGAATTCTGACTTTCTGCACCTATTTTCAGTTTCAAATTACGACGTTTCCTACCGAAAATATGCCAATTACTATAAACGGCGATGGGTCATATTTTGCCCAAACCCCCCTGCAGTTTTCAAAATGTCTGAAATGTCGGAAATTTGACTCCTGAGCGTGAATTTTGAGCCGAATTCTGACTCTCTGCACCTATTTTCAGTTTCAAATTACGACTTTTTTATACCGAAAATATGCCAATTACTGAAAACGGCGATGGGTCATATTTTGCCCAAACCCCCTGCAGTTTTCAAAATGTCTGAAATATCGGAAATTTGACTCCTGAGCGTGATTTTTGACCCGAATTCTGACTCTCTGCACCTATTTTCAGTTTCAAATTACGACGTTTCATACCGTAAATATGCCAATTACTGTAAACGGCGATGGGTCATATTTTGCCCAAACCCCCCTGCAGTTTTCAAAATGTTTGAAATGTCGGAAATTTGACTCCTGAGCCTGATTTTTGAGCCGTATTCTGACTCTCTGCACCTGTTTTCAGTTTCAAATTACGACTTTTTATACCGAAAATATGCCAATTACTGAAAACGGCGATGGGTCATATTTTGACCAAACCCCCCTGCAGTTTTCAAAATGTCTGAAATGCCGGAAATTTGACTCCTGAGCGTGATTTTTGAGCCGAATTCTGACTCTCTGCACCTATTTTCAGTTTCATGTTACGACTTTTTATACCGAAAATGTGCCAATTACTGAAAACGGCGATGGGTCATATTTTGCCCAAACCCCCCTGCAGTTTTCAAAATGTCTGAAATGTCGGAAATTTGACTCCTGAGCGTGATTTTCGAGCACAATTCTGACTCTCTGCACCTATTTTCAGTTTCAAAATACGAATTTTTATACCGAAAATATGCCAATTACTGAAAACGGCGATGGGTCATATTTTCCCCAAACCCCCCTGCAGTTTTTAAAATGTCTGAAATGTCGAAAATTTGACTTCTGAGCGTGATTTTTGAGCCGAATTCTGACTTTCTGCACCTATTTTCAGTTTCAAATTACGACGTTTCCTACCGAAAATATGCCAATTACTATAAACGGCGATGGGTCATATTTTGCCCAAACCCCCCTGCAGTTTTCGAAATGTCTGAAATGTCGGAAATTTGACTCCTGAGCGTGATTTTTGAGCCGAATTCTGACTCTCTGCACCTATTTTCAGTTTCAAATTACGTCGTTTCATACCGAAAATATGCCAATTACTGAAAACGGCGATGGGTCATATTTTGCCCAAACCCCCCTGCAGTTTTCAAAATGTCTGAAATGTCGGAAATTTGACTCCTAAACGTGATTTTCGAGCCGAATTTTGACTCTCTGCTCCTATTTTCAGTTTCAAATTACGACTTTTTGTACCGAAAATATGCCAATTACTGAAAACGGCGATGGGTCATATTTTGCCCAAACCCCCCTGCAGTTTTTAAAATGTCTGAAATGTCGAAAATTTGACTCCTGAGCGTGATTTTTGAGCCGAATTCTGACTTTCTGCACCTATTTTCAGTTTCAAATTACGACGTTTCCTACCGATAATATGCCAATTACTATAAACGGCGATGGGTCATATTTTGCCCAAACCCCCCTGCAGTTTTCAAAATGTCTGAAATATCGGAAATTTGACTCCTGAGAGTGCTTTTTGAGCCGAATTCTGACACTCTGCACCTATTTTCAGTTTTAAATTACGACTTTTTATACCGAAAATATGCCAATTACTGAAAACGGCAATGGGTCATATTTTGCCCAAACCCCCCTGCAGTTTTCAAAATGTTTGAAATGTCGGAAATTTGACTCCTGAGCGTGATTTTTTATCCGAATTCTGACTCTCTGCACCTATTTTCAGTTTCAAATTACGACTTTTTATACCGAAAATATGCCAATTATTGAAAACGGCGATGGGTCATATTTTGCCCAAACCCCCTGCAGTTTTCAAAATGTCTGAAATGTCGGAAATTTGACTCCTGAGCGTGATTTTTGAGCCGAATTCTGACTCTCTGCACCTATTTTCAGTTTCAAATTACGTCGTTTCATACCGAAAATATGCCAATTACTGAAAACGGCGATGGGTCATATTTTGCCCAAACCCCCCTGCAGTTTTCAAAATGTCTGAAATGTCGGAAATTTGACTCCTGAGCCTGATGTTTTATCTGAATTCTGACTCTCGTCACCTAATTTCAGTTTCAAATTACGACTTTTTATACCGAAAATATGCCAATTACTGAAAACGGCGATGGGTCATATTTTGCCCAAACCCCCCTGCAGTTTTCAAAATGTCTGAAATGTCGGAAATGTGACTCCTGAGCGTGATTTTCGAGCCGAATTCTGACTCTCTGCACCTATTTTCAGTTTCAAATTACGACTTTTTATACCGAAAATATGCCAATTACTGAAAACGGCGGTGGGTCATATTTTGCCTAAACCCCCCTGCAGTTTTTAAAATGTCTGAAATGTCAAAAATTTGACTCCTGAGCGTGATTTTTGAGCCGAATTCTGACTTTCTGCACCTATTTTCAGTTTCAAATTACGACGTTTCATACCGAAAATATGTCAATTACTGAAAACGGCGATGGGTCATATTTTGCCCAAACCCCCCTGCAGTTTTCAAAATGTCTGAAATGTCGGAAATTTGACTCCTGAGCCTGATGTTTTATCTGAATTCTGACTCTCGTCACCTAATTTCAGTTTCAAATTACGACTTTTTATACCGAAAATATGCCAATTACTGAAAACGGCGATGGGTCATATTTTGCAAAACCCCCCTGCAGTTTTCAAAATGTCTGAAATGTCGGAAATGTGACTCCTGAGCGTGATTTTCGAGCCGAATTCTAACTCTCTGCACCTATTTTCAGTTTCAAATTACGACTTTTTATACCGAAAATTTGCCAATTACTGAAAACGGCGGTGGGTCATATTTTGCCCAAACCCCCCTGCAGTTTTTAAAATGTCTGAAATGTCAAAAATTTGACTCCTGAGCGTGATTTTTGAGCCGAATTCTGAATTTTCTGCACCTATTTTCAGTTTCAAATTACGACGTTTCCTACCGAAAATATGCCAATTACTATAAACGGCGATGGGTCATATTTTGCCAAACCCCCCTGCAGTTTTCAAAATGTCTGAAATGTCGGAAATTTGACTCCTGAGCGTGAATTTTGAGCCGAATTCTGACTCTCTGCACCTGTTTTCAGTTTCAAATTACGACTTTTTATACCGAAAATATGCCAATTACTGAAAACGGCGATGGGTCATATTTTGCCCAAACCCCCTGCAGTTTTCAAAATGTCTGAAATATCGGAAATTTGACTCCTGAGCGTGATTTTTGAGCCGAATTCTGACTCTCTGCACCTATTTTTAGTTTCAAATTACGACGTTTCATACCGTAAATATGCCAATTACTGTAAACGGCGATGGGTCATATTTTGCCCAAACCCCCCTGCAGTTTTCAAAATGTCTGAAATGTCGGAAATTTGACTCCTGAGCGTGATGTTTTATCTGAATTCTGACTCTCTGCACCTAATTTCAGTTTCAAATTACGACTTTTTATACCGAAAATATGCCAATTACTGAAAACGGCGATGGGTCATATTTTGCCCAAACCCCCCTGCAGTTTTCAAAATGTCTGAAATGTCGGAAATGTGACTCCTGAGCGTGATTTTCGAGCCGAATTCTGACTCTCTGCACCTATTTTCAGTTTCAAATTACGACGTTTTATACCGAAAATATGCCAATTACTGAAAACGGCGATGGGTCATATTTTGCCCAAACCCCTCTGCAGTTTTTAAAATGTCTGAAATGTCGAAAATTTGACTCCTGAGCGTGATTTTTGAGCCGAATTCTGACTTTCTGCACCTATTTTCAGTTTCAAATTACGACGTTTCCTACCGATAATATGCCAATTACTATAAACGGCGATGGGTCATATTTTGCCCAAACCCCCCTGCAGTTTTCAAAATGTCTGAAATATCGGAAATTTGACTCCTGAGAGTGCTTTTTGAGCCGAATTCTGACACTCTGCACCTATTTTCAGTTTTAAATTACGACTTTTTATACCGAAAATATGCCAATTACTGAAAACGGCAATGGGTCATATTTTGCCCAAACCCCCCTGCAGTTTTCAAAATGTTTGAAATGTCGGAAATTTGACTCCTGAGCGTGATTTTTTATCCGAATTCTGACTCTCTGCACCTATTTTCAGTTTCAAATTACGACTTTTTATACCGAAAATATGCCAATTATTGAAAACGGCGATGGGTCATATTTTGCCCAAACCCCCTGCAGTTTTCAAAATGTCTGAAATGTCGGAAATTTGACTCCTGAGCGTGATTTTTGAGCCGAATTCTGACTCTCTGCACCTATTTTCAGTTTCAAATTACGTCGTTTCATACCGAAAATATGCCAATTACTGAAAACGGCGATGGGTCATATTTTGCCCAAACCCCCCTGCAGTTTTCAAAATGTCTGAAATGTCGGAAATTTGACTCCTGAGCCTGATGTTTTATCTGAATTCTGACTCTCGTCACCTAATTTCAGTTTCAAATTACGACTTTTTATACCGAAAATATGCCAATTACTGAAAACGGCGATGGGTCATATTTTGCCCAAACCCCCCTGCAGTTTTCAAAATGTCTGAAATGTCGGAAATGTGACTCCTGAGCGTGATTTTCGAGCCGAATTCTGACTCTCTGCACCTATTTTCAGTTTCAAATTACGACTTTTTATACCGAAAATATGCCAATTACTGAAAACGGCGGTGGGTCATATTTTGCCTAAACCCCCCTGCAGTTTTTAAAATGTCTGAAATGTCAAAAATTTGACTCCTGAGCGTGATTTTTGAGCCGAATTCTGACTTTCTGCACCTATTTTCAGTTTCAAATTACGACGTTTCATACCGAAAATATGTCAATTACTGAAAACGGCGATGGGTCATATTTTGCCCAAACCCCCCTGCAGTTTTCAAAATGTCTGAAATGTCGGAAATTTGACTCCTGAGCCTGATGTTTTATCTGAATTCTGACTCTCGTCACCTAATTTCAGTTTCAAATTACGACTTTTTATACCGAAAATATGCCAATTACTGAAAACGGCGATGGGTCATATTTTGCAAAACCCCCCTGCAGTTTTCAAAATGTCTGAAATGTCGGAAATGTGACTCCTGAGCGTGATTTTCGAGCCGAATTCTAACTCTCTGCACCTATTTTCAGTTTCAAATTACGACTTTTTATACCGAAAATTTGCCAATTACTGAAAACGGCGGTGGGTCATATTTTGCCCAAACCCCCCTGCAGTTTTTAAAATGTCTGAAATGTCAAAAATTTGACTCCTGAGCGTGATTTTTGAGCCGAATTCTGAATTTTCTGCACCTATTTTCAGTTTCAAATTACGACGTTTCCTACCGAAAATATGCCAATTACTACAAACGGCGATGGGTCATATTTTGCCAAACCCCCCTGCAGTTTTCAAAATGTCTGAAATGTCGGAAATTTGACTCCTGAGCGTGAATTTTGAGCCGAATTCTGACTCTCTGCACCTATTTTCAGTTTCAAATTACGACTTTTTATACCGAAAATATGCCAATTACTGAAAACGGCGATGGGTCATATTTTGCCCAAACCCCCTGCAGTTTTCAAAATGTCTGAAATATCGGAAATTTGACTCCTGAGCGTGATTTTTGAGCCGAATTCTGACTCTCTGCACCTATTTTTAGTTTCAAATTACGACGTTTCATACCGTAAATATGCCAATTACTGTAAACGGCGATGGGTCATATTTTGCCCAAACCCCCCTGCAGTTTTCAAAATGTCTGAAATGTCGGAAATTTTACTCCTGAGCGTGATGTTTTATCTGAATTCTGACTCTCTGCACCTAATTTCAGTTTCAAATTACGACTTTTTATACCGAAAATATGCCAATTACTGAAAACGGCGATGGGTCATATTTTGCCCAAACCCCCCTGCAGTTTTCAAAATGTCTGAAATGTCGGAAATGTGACTCCTGAGCGTGATTTTCGAGCCGAATTCTGACTCTCTGCACCTATTTTCAGTTTCAAATTACGACTTTTTATACCGAAAATATGCCAATTACTGAAAACGGCGATGGGTCATATTTTGCCCAAACCCCTCTGCAGTTTTTAAAATGTCTGAAATGTCGAAAATTTGACTCCTGAGCGTGATTTTTGAGCCGAATTCTGACTCTCTGCACCTATTTTCAGTTTCAAATTACGTCGTTTCATACCGAAAATATACCAATTACTGTAAACATCGATGGGTCATATTTTGACCAAACCCCCCTGCAGTTTTCAAAATGTTTGAAATGTCGGAAATTTGACTCCTGAGCCTGATTTTTGAGCCGTATTCTGACTCTCTGCACCTGTTTTCAGTTTCAAATTACGACTTTTTATACCGAAAATATGCCAATTACTGAAAACGGCGATGGGTCATATTTTGACCAAACCCCCCTGCAGTTTTCAAAATGTCTGAAATGTCGGAAATTTGACTCCTGAGCGTGATTTTTGAGCCGAATTCTGACTCTCTGCACCTATTTTCAGTTTCAAATTACGACTTTTTATACCGAAAATATGCCAATTACTGAAAACGGCGATGGGTCATATTTTGCCCAAACCCCCCCTGCAGTTTTCAAAATGTCTGAAATGTCGGAAATGTGACTCCTGAGCGTGATTTTCGAGCCGAATTCTGACTCTCTGCACCTATTTTCAGTTTCAAATTACGACTTTTTATACCGAAAATATGCCAATTACTGAAAACGGCGGTGGGTCATATTTTGCCCAAACCCCCCTGCAGTTTTTAAAATGTCTGAAATGTCAAAAATTTGACTCCTGAGCGTGATTTTTGAGCCGAATTCTGACTTTCTGCACCTATTTTCAGTTTCAAATTACGACGTTTCCTACCGAAAATATGCCAATTACTATAAACGGCGATGGGTCATATTTTGCCCAAACCCCCCTGCAGTTTTCAAAATGTCTGAAATGTCTGAAATTTGACTCCTGAGCGTGAATTTTGAGCCGAATTCTGACTCTCTGCACCTATTTTCAGTTTCAAATTACGACTTTTTATACCGTAAATATGCCAATTACTGTAAACGGCGATGGGTCATATTTTGCCCAAACCCCCCTGCAGTTTTCAAAATGTCTGAAATGTCGGAAATTTTACTCCTGAGCGTGATGTTTTATCTGAATTCTGACTCTCTGCACCTAATTTCAGTTTCAAATTACGACTTTTTATACCGAAAATATGCCAATTACTGAAAACGGCGATGGGTCATATTTTGCCCAAACCCCCCTGCAGTTTTCAAAATGTCTGAAATGTCGGAAATGTGACTCCTGAGCGTGATTTTCGAGCCGAATTCTGACTCTCTGCACCTATTTTCAGTTTCAAATTACGACTTTTTATACCGAAAATATGCCAATTACTGAAAACGGCGATGGGTCATATTTTGCCCAAACCCCTCTGCAGTTTTTAAAATGTCTGAAATGTCGAAAATTTGACTCCTGAGCGTGATTTTTGAGCCGAATTCTGACTCTCTGCACCTATTTTCAGTTTCAAATTACGTCGTTTCATACCGAAAATATACCAATTACTGTAAACATCGATGGGTCATATTTTGCCCAAACCCCCCTGCAGTTTTCAAAATGTTTGAAATGTCGGAAATTTGACTCCTGAGCCTGATTTTTGAGCCGTATTCTGACTCTCTGCACCTGTTTTCAGTTTCAAATTACGACTTTTTATACCGAAAATATGCCAATTACTGAAAACGGCGATGGGTCATATTTTGACCAAACCCCCCTGCAGTTTTCAAAATGTCTGAAATGCCGGAAATTTGACTCCTGAGCGTGATTTTTGAGCCGAATTCTGACTCTCTGCACCTATTTTCAGTTTCATGTTACGACTTTTTATACCGAAAATGTGCCAATTACTGAAAACGGCGATGGGACATATTTTGCCCAAACCCCCCTGCAGTTTTCAAAATGTCTGAAATGTCGGAAATTTGACTCCTGAGCGTGATTTTCGAGCACAATTCTGACTTTCTGCACCTATTTTCAGTTTCAAAATACGAATTTTTATACCGAAAATATGCCAATTACTGAAAACGGCGATGGGTCATATTTTCCCCAAACCCCCCTGCAGTTTTTAAAATGTCTGAAATGTCGAAAATTTGACTTCTGAGCGTGATTTTTGAGCCGAATTCTGACTTTCTGCACCTATTTTCAGTTTCAAATTACGACGTTT
Source organism: Procambarus clarkii (assembly GCF_040958095.1). Classification (NCBI taxonomy): domain Eukaryota; kingdom Metazoa; phylum Arthropoda; class Malacostraca; order Decapoda; family Cambaridae; genus Procambarus; species Procambarus clarkii. The sequence continues at coordinate 1,542,809 of NC_091224.1, forward strand.
CCTACCGAAAATATGCCAATTACTATAAACGGCGATGGGTCATATTTTGCCCAAACCCCCCTGCAGTTTTCGAAATGTCTGAAATGTCGGAAATTTGACTCCTGAGCGTGATTTTTGAGCCGAATTCTGACTCTCTGCACCTATTTTCAGTTTCAAATTACGTCGTTTCATACCGAAAATATGCCAATTACTGAAAACGGCGATGGGTCATATTTTGCCCAAACCCCCCTGCAGTTTTCAAAATGTCTGAAATGTCGGAAATTTGACTCCTAAACGTGATTTTCGAGCCGAATTTTGACTCTCTGCTCCTATTTTCAGTTTCAAATTACGACTTTTTATACCGAAAATATGCCAATTACTGAAAACGGCGATGGGTCATATTTTGCCCAAACCCCCCTGCAGTTTTCAAAATGTCTGAAATGTCGAAAATTTGACTCCTGAGCGTGATTTTTTAACCGAATTCTGACTTTCTGCACCTATTTTCAGTTTCAAATTACGACGTTTCCTACCGATAATATGCCAATTACTATAAACGGCGATGGGTCATATTTTGCCCAAACCCCCCTGCAGTTTTCAAAATGTCTGAAATATCGGAAATTTGACTCCTGAGAGTGCTTTTTGAGCCGAATTCTGACACTCTGCACCTATTTTCAGTTTTAAATTACGACTTTTTATACCGAAAATATGCCAATTACTGAAAAAGGCAATGGGTCATATTTTGCCCAAACCCCCCTGCAGTTTTCAAAATGTTTGAAATGTCGGAAATTTGACTCCTGAGCGTGATTTTTTATCCGAATTCTGACTCTCTGCACCTATTTTCAGTTTCAAATTACGACTTTTTATACCGAAAATATGCCAATTATTGAAAACGGCGATGGGTCATATTTTGCCCAAACCCCCTGCAGTTATTAAAATGTCTGAAATATCGGAAATTTGACTCCTGAGAGTGCTTTTTGAGCCGAATTCTGACACTCTGCACCTATTTTCAGTTTTAAATTACGACTTTTTATACCGAAAATATGCCAATTACTGAAAACGGCAATGGGTCATATTTTGCCCAAACCCCCCTGCAGTTTTCAAAATGTTTGAAATGTCGGAAATTTGACTCCTGAGCGTGATTTTTTATCCGAATTCTGACTCTCTGCACCTATTTTCAGTTTCAAATTACGACTTTTTATACCGAAAATATGCCAATTACTGAAAACGGCGATGGGTCATATTTTGCCCAAACCCCCCTGCAGTTTTCAAAATGTCTGAAATGTCGGAAATGTGACTCCTGAGCGTGATTTTCGAGCCGAATTCTGACTCTCTGCACCTATTTTCAGTTTCAAATTACGACTTTTTATACCGAAAATATGCCAATTACTGAAAACGGCGGTGGGTCATATTTTGCCCAAACCCCCCTGCAGTTTTTAAAATGTCTGAAATGTCAAAAATTTGACTCCTGAGCGTGATTTTTGAGCCGAATTCTGACTTTCTGCACCTATTTTCAGTTTCAAATTACGACGTTTCCTACCGAAAATATGCCAATTACTATAAACGGCGATGGGTCATATTTTGCCCAAACCCCCCTGCAGTTTTCAAAATGTCTGAAATGTCGGAAATTTGACTCCTGAGCGTGAATTTTGAGCCGAATTCTGACTCTCTGCACCTATTTTCAGTTTCAAATTACGACTTTTTATACCGAAAATATGCCAATTACTGAAAACGGCGATGGGTCATATTTTGCCCAAACCCCCTGCAGTTTTCAAAATGTCTGAAATATCGGAAATTTGACTCCTGAGCGTGATTTTTGACCCGAATTCTGACTCTCTGCACCTATTTTCAGTTTCAAATTACGACGTTTCATACCGTAAATATGCCAATTACTGTAAACGGCGATGGGTCATATTTTGCCCAAACCCCCCTGCAGTTTTCAAAATGTCTGAAATGTCGGAAATTTTACTCCTGAGCGTGATGTTTTATCTGAATTCTGACTCTCTGCACCTAATTTCAGTTTCAAATTACGACTTTTTATACCGAAAATATGCCAATTACTGAAAACGGCGATGGGTCATATTTTGCCCAAACCCCCCTGCAGTTTTCAAAATGTCTGAAATGTCGGAAATGTGACTCCTGAGCGTGATTTTCGAGCCGAATTCTGACTCTCTGCACCTATTTTCAGTATCAAATTACGACTTTTTATACCGAAAATATGCCAATTACTGAAAACGGCGATGGGTCATATTTTGCCCAAACCCCTCTGCAGTTTTTAAAATGTCTGAAATGTCGAAAATTTGACGCCTGAGCGTGATTTTTGAGCCGAATTCTGACCCTCTGCACCTATTTTCAGTTTCAAATTACGTCGTTTCATACCGAAAATATACCAATTACTGTAAACATCGATGGGTCATATTTTGCCCAAACCCCCCTGTAGTTTTCAAAATGTTTGAAATGTCGGAAATTTGACTCCTGAGCCTGATTTTTGAGCCGTATTCTGACTCTCTGCACCTGTTTTCAGTTTCAAATTACGACTTTTTATACCGAAAATATGCCAATTACTGAAAACGGCGATGGGTCATATTTTGACCAAACCCCCCTGCAGTTTTCAAAATGTCTGAAATGCCGGAAATTTGACTCCTGAGCGTGATTTTTGAGCCGAATTCTGACTCTCTGCACCTATTTTCAGTTTCATGTTACGACTTTTTATACCGAAAATGTGCCAATTACTGAAAACGGCGATGGGTCATATTTTGCCCAAACCCCCCTGCAGTTTTCAAAATGTCTGAAATGTCGGAAATTTGACTCCTGAGCGTGATTTTCGAGCACAATTCTGACTCTCTGCACCTATTTTCAGTTTCAAAATACGAATTTTTATACCGAAAATATGCCAATTACTGAAAACGGCGATGGGTCATATTTTCCCCAAACCCCCCTGCAGTTTTTAAAATGTCTGAAATGTCGAAAATTTGACTTCTGAGCGTGATTTTTGAGCCGAATTCTGACTTTCTGCACCTATTTTCAGTTTCAAATTACGACGTTTCCTACCGAAAATATGCCAATTACTATAAACGGCGATGGGTCATATTTTGCCCAAACCCCCCTGCAGTTTTCAAAATGTCTGAAATGTCGGAAATTTGACTCCTAAACGTGATTTTCGAGCCGAATTTTGACTCTCTGCTCCTATTTTCAGTTTCAAATTACGACTTTTTATACCGAAAATATGCCAATTACTGAAAACGGCGATGGGTCATATTTTGCCCAAACCCCCCTGCAGTTTTTAAAATGTCTGAAATGTCGAAAATTTGACTCCTGAGCGTGATTTTTGAGCCGAATTCTGACTTTCTGCACCTATTTTCAGTTTCAAATTACGACGTTTCCTACCGATAATATGCCAATTACTATAAACGGCGATGGGTCATATTTTGCCCAAACCCCCCTGCAGTTTTCAAAATGTCTGAAATATCGGAAATTTGACTCCTGAGAGTGCTTTTTGAGCCGAATTCTGACACTCTGCACCTATTTTCAGTTTTAAATTACGACTTTTTATACCGAAAATATGGCAATTACTGAAAACGGCAATGGGTCATATTTTGCCCAAACCCCCCTGCAGTTTTCAAAATGTTTGAAATGTCGGAAATTTGACTCCTGAGCGTGATTTTTTATCCGAATCCTGACTCTCTGCACCTATTTTCAGTTTCAAATTACGACTTTTTATACCGAAAATATGCCAATTATTGAAAACGGCGATGGGTCATATTTTGCCCAAACCCCCTGCAGTTTTCAAAATGTCTGAAATGTCGGAAATTTGACTCCTGAGCGTGATTTTTGAGCCGAATTCTGACTCTCTGCACCTATTTTCAGTTTCAAATTACGTCGTTTCATACCGAAAATATGCCAATTACTGAAAACGGCGATGGGTCATATTTTGCCCAAACCCCCCTGCAGTTTTCAAAATGTCTGAAATGTCGGAAATTTGACTCCTGAGCCTGATGTTTTATCTGAATTCTGACTCTCGTCACCTAATTTCAGTTTCAAATTACGACTTTTTATACCGAAAATATGCCAATTACTGAAAACGGCGATGGGTCATATTTTTCCCAAACCCCCCTGCAGTTTTCAAAATGTCTGAAATGTCGGAAATGTGACTCCTGAGCGTGATTTTCGAGCCGAATTCTGACTCTCTGCACCTATTTTCAGTTTCAAATTACGACTTTTTATACCGAAAATATGCCAATTACTGAAAACGGCGGTGGGTCATATTTTGCCCAAACCCCCCTGCAGTTTTTAAAATGTCTGAAATGTCAAAAATTTGACTCCTGAGCGTGATTTTTGAGCCGAATTCTGACTTTCTGCACCTATTTTCAGTTTCAAATTACGACGTTTCCTACCGAAAATATGCCAATTACTATAAACGGCGATGGGTCATATTTTGCCCAAACCCCACTGCAGTTTTCAAAATGTCTGAAATGTCGGAAATTTGACTCCTGAGCGTGAATTTTGAGCCGAATTCTGACTCTCTGCACCTATTTTCAGTTTCAAATTACGACTTTTTATACCGAAAATATGCCAATTACTGAAAACGGCGATGGGTCATATTTTGCCCAAACCCCCTGCAGTTTTCAAAATGTCTGAAATATCGGAAATTTGACTCCTGAGCGTGATTTTTGAGCCGAATTCTGACTCTCTGCACCTATTTTCAGTTTCAAATTACGACGTTTCATACCGTAAATATGCCAATTACTGTAAACGGCGATGGGTCATATTTTGCCCAAACCCCCCTGCAGTTTTCAAAATGTCTGAAATGTCGGAAATTTTACTCCTGAGCGTGATGTTTTATCTGAATTCTGACTCTCTGCACCTAATTTCAGTTTCAAATTACGACTTTTTATACCGAAAATATGCCAATTACTGAAAACGGCGATGGGTCATATTTTGCCCAAACCCCCCTGCAGTTTTCAAAATGTCTGAAATGTCGGAAATGTGACTCCTGAGCGTGATTTTCGAGCCGAATTCTGACTCTCTGCACCTATGTTCAGTTTCAAATTACGACTTTTTATACCGAAAATATGCCAATTACTGAAAACGGCGATGGGTCATATTTTGCCCAAACCCCTCTGCAGTTTTTAAAATGTCTGAAATGTCGAAAATTTGACTCCTGAGCGTGATTTTTGAGCCGAATTCTGACTCTCTGCACCTATTTTCAGTTTCAAATTACGTCGTTTCATACCGAAAATATACCAATTACTGTAAACATCGATGGGTCATATTTTGCCCAAACCCCCCTGCAGTTTTCAAAATGTTTGAAATGTCGGAAATTTGACTCCTGAGCCTGATTTTTGAGCCGTATTCTGACTCTCTGCACCTGTTTTCAGTTTCAAATTACGACTTTTTATACCAAAAATATGCCAATTACTGAAAACGGCGATGGGTCATATTTTGACCAAACCCCCCTGCAGTTTTCAAAATGTCTGAAATGTCGGAAATTTGACTCCTGAGCGTGATTTTTGAGCCGAATTCTGACTCTCTGCACCTATTTTCTGTTTCATGTTACGACTTTTTATACCGAAAATGTGCCAATTACTGAAAACGGCGATGGGTCATATTTTGCCCAAACCCCCCTGCAGTTTTCAAAATGTCTGAAATGTCGGAAATTTGACTCATGAGCGTGATTTTCGAGCACAATTCTGACTCTCTGCACCTATTTTCAGTTTCAAAATACGAATTTTTATACCGAAAATATGCCAAATACTGAAAACGGCGATGGGTCATATTTTCCCCAAACCCCCCTGCAGTTTTTAATATGTCTGAAATGTCGAAAATTTGACTTCTGAGCGTGATTTTTGAGCCGAATTCTGACTTTCTGCACCTATTTTCAGTTAAAAATTACGACGTTTCCTACCGAAAATATGCCAATTACTATAAACGGCGATGGGTCATATTTTGCCCAAACCCCCCTGCAGTTTTCGAAATGTCTGAAATGTCGGAAATTTGACTCCTGAGCGTGATTTTTGAGCCGAATTCTGACTCTCTGCACCTATTTTCAGTTTCAAATTACGTCGTTTCATACCGAAAATATGCCAATTACTGCAAACGGCGATGGGTCATATTTTGCATAAACCCCCCTGTAGTTTTTAAAATGTCTGAAATGTCGGAAATTTGACTCCTGAGCGTGATTTTTGAGCCGAATTCTGACTCTCTGCACCTATTTTCAGTTTCAAATTATGACGTTTCATACCGAAAATATGCCAATTACTGTAAACGGCGATGGGTCATATTTTGCCCAAACCAACCTGCAGTTTTCAAAATGTCTGAAATATCGGAAATTTGACTCCTGGGCGTGAATTTTTATCCGAATTCTGACTCTGTGCACCTATTTTCAGTTTCATATCACGACTTTTTATACCGAACATATGCCAATTACTGAAAACGGCGATGGGTCATATTTTGCCCAAACCCCCCTGCAGTTTTCAAAATGTCTGAAATGTCGGAAATTTGACTCCTAAACGTGATTTTCGAGCCGAATTCTGACTCTCTGCTCCTATTTTCAGTTTCAAATTACGACTTTTTATACCGAAAATATGCCAATTACTGAAAACGGCGATGGGTCATATTTTGCCCAAACCCCCCTGCAGTTTTTAAAATGTCTGAAATGTCGAAAATTTGACTCCTGAGCGTGATTTTTGAGCCGAATTCTAACTTTCTGCACCTATTTTCAGTTTCAAATTACGACGTTTCCTACCGATAATATGCCAATTACTATAAACGGCGATGGGTCATATTTTGCCCAAACCCCCCTGCAGTTTTCAAAATGTCTGAAATATCAAAAATTTGACTCCTGAGAGTGCTTTTTGAGCCGAATTCTGACACTCTGCACCTATTTTCAGTTTTAAATTACGACTTTTTATACCGAAAATATGCCAATTACTGAAAACGGCAATGGGTCATATTTTGCCCAAACCCCCCTGCAGTTTTCAAAATGTTTGAAATGTCGGAAATTTGACTCCTGAGCGTGATTTTTTATCCGAATTCTGAATCTCTGTACCTATTTTCAGTTTCAAATTACGACTTTTTATACCGAAAATATGCCAATTATTGAAAACGGCGATGGGTCATATTTTGCCCAAACCCCCTGCAGTTTTCAAAATGTCTGAAATGTCGGAAATTTGACTCCTGAGCGTGATTTTTGAGCCGAATTCTGACTCTCTGCACCTATTTTCAGTTTCAAATTACGTCGTTTCATACCGAAAATATGCCAATTACTGAAAACGGCGATGGGTCATATTTTGCCCAAACCCCCCTGCAGTTTTCAAAATGTCTGAAATGTCGGAAATTTGACTCCTGAGCCTGATGTTTTATCTGAATTCTGACTCTCGTCACCTAATTTCAGTTTCAAATTACGACTTTTTATACCGAAAATATGCCAATTACTGAAAACGGCGATGGGTCATATTTTGCCCAAACCCCCCTGCAGTTTTCAAAATGTCTGAAATGTCGGAAATGTGACTCCTGAGCGTGATTTTCGAGCCGAATTCTGACTCTCTGCACCTATTTTCAGTTTCAAATTACGACTTTTTATACCGAAAATATGCCAATTACTGAAAACGGCGGTGGGTCATACTTTGCCCAAACCCCCCTGCAGTTTTTAAAATGTTTGAAATGTCAAAAATTTGACTCCTGAGCGTGATTTTTGAGCCGAATTCTGACTTTCTGCACCTATTTTCAGTTTCAAATTACGACGTTTCCTACCGAAAATATGCCAATTACTATAAACGGCGATGGGTCATATTTTGCCCAAACCCCCCTGCAGTTTTCAAAATGTCTGAAATGTCGGAAATTTGACTCCTGAGCGTGAATTATGAGCCGAATTCTGACTCTCTGCACCTATTTTCAGTTTCAAATTACGACTTTTTATACCGAAAATATGCCAATTACTGAAAACGGCGATGGGTCATATTTTGCCCAAACCCCCTGCAGTTTTCAAAATGTCTGAAATATCGGAAATTTGACTCCTGAGCGTGATTTTTGAGCCGAATTCTGACTGTCTGCACCTATTTTCAGTTTCAAATTACGACGTTTCATACCGTAAATATGCCAATTACTGTAAACGGCGATGGGTCATATTTTGCCCAAACCCCCCTGCAGTTTTCAAAATGTCTGAAATGTCGGAAATTTTACTCCTGAGCGTGATGTTTTATCTGAATTCTGACTCCCTGCACCTAATTTCAGTTTCAAATTACGACTTTTTATACCGAAAATATGCCAATTACTGAAAACGGCGATGGGTCATATTTTGCCCAAACCCCCCTGCAGTTTTCAAAATGTCTGAAATGTCGGAAATGTGACTCCTGAGCGTGATTTTCGAGCCGAATTCTGACTCTCTGCACCTATTTTCAGTTTCAAATTACGACTTTTTATACCGAAAATATGACAATTACTGAAAACGGCGATGGGTCATATTTTGCCCAAACCCCTCTGCAGTTTTTAAAATGTCTGAAATGTCGAAAATTTGACTCCTGAGCGTGATTTTTGAGCCGAATTCTGACTCTCTGCACCTATTTTCAGTTTCAAATTACGTCGTTTCATACCGAAAATATACCAATTACTGTAAACATCGATGGGTCATATTTTGCCCAAACCCCCCTGCAGTTTTCAAAATGTCTGAAATGTCGGAAATTTGACTCCTGAGCGTGATTTTTGAGCCGAATTCTGACTCTCTGCACCTATTTTCAGTTTCATGTTACGACTTTTTATACCGAAAATGTGCCAATTACTGAAAACGGCGATGGGTCATATTTTGCCCAAACCCCCCTGCAGTTTTCAAAATGTCTGAAATGTCGGAAATTTGACTCCTGAGCGTGATTTTCGAGCACAATCCTGACTCTCTGCACCTATTTTCAGTTTCAAAATACGAGTTTTTATACCGAAAATATGCCAATTACTGAAAACGGCGATGGGTCATATTTTCCCCAAACCCCCCTGCAGTTTTTAAAATGTCTGAAATGTCGAAAATTTGACTTCTGAGCGTGATTTTTGAGCCGAATTCTGACTCTCTGCACCTATTTTCAGTTTCAAATTACGACGTTTCCTACCGAAAATATGCCAATTACTATAAACGGCGATGGGTCATATTTTGCCCAAACCCCCCCTGCAGTTTTCAAAATGTCTGAAATGTCGGAAATTTGACTCCTGAGCGTGATTTTTTAGCCGTATTCGGACTCTCTGCACCTATTTTCAGTTTCAAATTACGACGTTTCATACCGAAAATATTCCAATTACTGAAAACAGCGATGGGTCATATTTTGCCCAAACCCCCCTGCAGTTTTCAAAATGTCTGAAATGTCGGAAATGTGACTCCTGAGCGTGATTTTCGAGCCGAATTCTGACTCTCTGCACCTATTTTCAGTTTCAAATTACGACGTTTCATACCGTAAATATGCCAATTACTGTAAACGGCGATGGGTCATATTTTGCCCAAACCCCCCTGCAGTTTTCAAAATGTCTGAAATGTCGGAAATTTTACTCCTGAGCGTGATGTTTTATCTGAATTCTGACTCTCTGCACCTAATTTCAGTTTCAAATTACGACTTTTTATACCGAAAATATGCCAATTACTGAAAACGGCGATGGGTCATATTTTGCCCAAACCCCCCTGCAGTTTTCAAAATGTCTGAAATGTCGGAAATGTGACTCCTGAGCGTGATTTTCGAGCCGAATTCTGACTCTCTGCACCTATTTTCAGTTTCAAATTACGACTTTTTATACCGAAAATATGCCAATTACTGAAAACGGCGATGGGTCATATTTTGCCCAAACCCCTCTGCAGTTTTTAAAATGTCTGAAATGTCGAAAATTTGACTCCTGAGCGTGATTTTTGAGCCGAATTCTGACTCTCTGCACCTATTTTCAGTTTCAAATTACGTCGTTTCATACCGAAAATATACCAATTACTCTAAACATCGATGGGTCATATTTTGCCCAAACCCCCCTGCAGTTTTCAAAATGTTTGAAATGTCGGAAATTTGACTCCTGAGCCTGATTTTTGAGCCGTATTCTGACTCTCTGCACCTGTTTTCAGTTTCAAATTACGACTTTTTATACCGAAAATATGCCAATTACTGAAAACGGCGATGGGTCATATTTTGCCCAAACCCCCCTGCAGTTTTCAAAATGTCTGAAATGTCGGAAATTTGACTCCTGAGCGTGATTTTCGAGCACAATTCTGACTCTCTGCACCTATTTTCAGTTTCAAAATACGAATTTTTATACCGAAAATATGCCAATTACTGAAAACGGCGATGGGTCATATTTTCCCCAAACCCCCCTGCAGTTTTTAAAATGTCTGAAATGTCGAAAATTTGACTTCTGAGCGTGATTTTTGAGCCGAATTCTGACTTTCTGCACCTATTTTCAGTTTCAAATTACGACGTTTCCTACCGAAAATATGCCAATTACTATAAACGGCGATGGGTCATATTTTGCCCAAACCCCCCTGCAGTTTTCGAAATGTCTGAAATGTCGGAAATTTGACTCCTGAGCGTGATTTTTGAGCCGAATTCTGACTCTCTGCACCTATTTTCAGTTTCAAATTACGTCGTTTCATACCGAAAATATGCCAATTACTGAAAACGGCGATGGGTCATATTTTGCCCAAACCCCCCTGCAGTTTTTAAAATGTCTGAAATGTCGAAAATTTGACTCCTGAGCGTGATTTTTGAGCCGAATTCTGACTTTCTGCACCTATTTTCAGTTTCAAATTACGACGTTTCCTACCGATAATATGCCAATTACTATAAACGGCGATGGGTCATATTTTGCCCAAACCCCCCTGCAGTTTTCAAAATGTCTGAAATATCAGAAATTTGACTCCTGAGAGTGCTTTTTGAGCCGAATTCTGACACTCTGCACCTATTTTCAGTTTTAAATTACGACTTTTTATACCGAAAATATGCCAATTACTGAAAACGGCAATGGGTCATATTTTGCCCAAACCCCCATGCAGTTTTCAAAATGTTTGAAATGTCGGAAATTTGACTCCTGAGCGTGATTTTTTATCCAAATTCTGACTATCTGCACCTATTTTCAGTTTCAAATTACGACTTTTTATACCGAAAATATGCCAATTATTGAAAACGGCGATGGGTCATATTTTGCCCAAACCCCCTGCAGTTTTCAAAATGTCTGAAATGTCGGAAATTTGACTCCTGAGCGTGATTTTTGAGCCGAATTCTGACTCTCTGCACCTATTTTCAGTTTCAAATTACGTCGTTTCATACCGAAAATATGCCAATTACTGAAAACGGCGATGGGTCATATTTTGCCCAAACCCCCCTGCAGTTTTCAAAATGTCTGAAATGTCGGAAATTTGACTCCTGAGCCTGATGTTTTATCTGAATTCTGACTCTCGTCACCTAATTTCAGTTTCAAATTACGACTTTTTATACCGAAAATATGCCAATTACTGAAAACGGCGATGGGTCATATTTTGCCCAAACCCCCCTGCAGTTTTCAAAATGTCTGAAATGTCGGAAATGTGACTCCTGAGCGTGATTTTCGAGCCGAATTCTGACTCTCTGCACCTATTTTCAGTTTCAAATTACGACTTTTTATACCGAAAATATGCCAATTACTGAAAACGGCGGTGGGTCATATTTTGCCCAAACCCCCCTGCAGTTTTTAAAATGTCTGAAATGTCAAAAATTTGACTCCTGAGCGTGATTTTTGAGCCGAATTCTGACTTTCTGCACCTATTTTCAGTTTCAAATTACGACGTTTCCTACCGAAAATATGCCAATTACTATAAACGGCGATGGGTCATATTTTGCCCAAACCCCACTGCAGTTTTCAAAATGTCTGAAATGTCGGAAATTTGACTCCTGAGCGTGAATTTTGAGCCGAATTCTGACTCTCTGCACCTATTTTCAGTTTCAAATTACGACTTTTTATACCGAAAATATGCCAATTACTGAAAACGGCGATGGGTCATATTTTGCCCAAACCCCCTGCAGTTTTCAAAATGTCTGAAATATCGGAAATTTGACTCCTGAGCTTGATTTTTGAGCCGAATTCTGACTCTCTGCACCTATTTTCAGTTTCAAATTACGACGTTTCATACCGTAAATATGCCAATTACTGTAAACGGCGATGGGTCATATTTTGCCCAAACCCCCCTGCAGTTTTCAAAATGTCTGAAATGTCGGAAATTTTACTCCTGAGCGTGATGTTTTATCTGAATTCTGACTCTCTGCACCTAATTTCAGTTTCAAATTACGACTTTTTATACCGAAAATATGCCAATTACTGAAAACGGCGATGGGTCATATTTTGCCCAAACCCCCCTGCAGTTTTCAAAATGTCTGAAATGTCGGAAATGTGACTCCTGAGCGTGATTTTCGAGCCGAATCCTGACTCTCTGCACCTATTTTCAGTTTCAAATTACGACTTTTTATACCGAAAATATGCCAATTACTGAAAACAGCGATGGGTCATATTTTGCCCAAACCCCTCTGCAGTTTTTAAAATGTCTGAAATGTCGAAAATTTGACTCCTGAGCGTGATTTTTGAGCCGAATTCTGACTCTCTGCACCTATTTTCAGTTTCAAATTACGTCGTTTCATACCGAAAATATACCAATTACTGTAAACATCGATGGGTCATATTTTGCCCAAACCCCCCTGCAGTTTTCAAAATGTTTGAAATGTCGGAAATTTGACTCCTGAGCCTGATTTTTGAGCCGTATTCTGACTCTCTGCACCTGTTTTCAGTTTCAAATTACGACTTTTTATACCGAAAATATGCCAATTACTGAAAACGGCGATGGGTCATATTTTGACCAAACCCCCCTGCAGTTTTCAAAATGTCTGAAATGTCGGAAATTTGACTCCTGAGCGTGATTTTTGAGCCGAATTCTGACTCTCTGCACCTATTTTCAGTTTCATGTTACGACTTTTTATACCGAAAATGTGCCAATTACTGAAAACGGCGATGGGTCATATTTTGCCCAAACCCCCCTGCAGTTTTCAAAATGTCTGAAATGTCGGAAATTTGACTCCTGAGCGTGATTTTCGAGCACAATTCTGACTCTCTGCACCTATTTTCAGTTTCAAAATACGAATTTTTATACCGAAAATATGCCAAATACTGAAAACGGCGATGGGTCATATTTTCCCCAAACACCCCTGCAGTTTTTAAAATGTCTGAAATGTCGAAAATTTGATTTCTGAGCGTGATTTTTGAGCCGAATTCTGACTTTCTGCACCTATTTTCAGTTTCAAATTACGACGTTTCCTACCGAAAATATGCCAATTACTATAAACGGCGATGGGTCATATTTTGCCCAAACCCCCCTGCAGTTTTCGAAATGTCTGAAATGTCGGAAATTTGACTCCTGAGCGTGATTTTTGAGCCGAATTCTGACTCTCTGCACCTATTTTCAGTTTCAAATTACGTCGTTTCATACCGAAAATATGCCAATTACTGCAAACGGCGATGGGTCATATTTTGCATAAACCCCCCTGTAGTTTTTAAAATGTCTGAAATGTCGGAAATTTGACTCCTAAGCGTGATTTTTGAGCCGAATTCTGACTCTCTGCACCTATTTTCAGTTTCAAATTATGACGTTTCATACCGAAAATATGCCAATTACTGTAAACGGCGATGGGTCATATTTTGCCCAAACCAACCTGCAGTTTTCAAAATGTCTGAAATATCGGAAATTTGACTCCTGAGCGTGATTTTTTATCCGAATTCTGACTCTGTGCACCTATTTTGAGTTTCATATCACGACTTTTTATACCGAACATATGCCAATTACTGAAAACGTTGATGGGTCATATTTTGCCCAAACCCCCCTGCAGTTTTCAAAATGTCTGAAATGTCGGAAATTTGACTCCTAAACGTGATTTTCGAGCCGAATTCTGACTCTCTGCTCCTATTTTCAGTTTCAAATTACGACTTTTTATACCGAAAATATGCCAATTACTGAAAACGGCGATGGGTCATATTTTGCCCAAACCCCCCTGCAGTTTTTAAAATGTCTGAAATGTCGAAAATTTGACTCCTGAGCGTGATTTTTGAGCCGAATTCTGACTTTCTGCACCTATTTTCAGTTTCAAATTACGACGTTTCCTACCGATAATATGCCAATTACTATAAACGGCGATGGGTCATATTTTGCCCAAACCCCCCTGCAGTTTTCAAAATGTCTGAAATATCAGAAATTTGACTCCTGAGAGTGCTTTTTGAGCCGAATTCTGACACTCTGCACCTATTTTCAGTTTTAAATTACGACTTTTTATACCGAAAATATGCCAATTACTGAAAACGGCAATGGGTCATATTTTGCCGAAACCCCCCTGCAGTTTTCAAAATGTTTGAAATGTCGGAAATTTGACTCCTGAGCGTGATTTTTTATCCGAATTCTGACTCTCTGCACCTATTTTCAGTTTCAAATTACGACTTTTTATACCGAAAATATGCCAATTATTGAAAACGGCGATGGGTCATATTTTGCCCAAACCCCCTGCAGTTTTCAAAATGTCTGAAATGTCGGAAATTTGACTCCTGAGCGTGATTTTTGAGCCGAATTCTGACTCTCTGCACCTATTTTCAGTTTCAAATTACGTCGTTTCATACCGAAAATATGCCAATTACTGAAAACGGCGATGGGTCATATTTTGCCCAAACCCCCCTGCAGTTTTCAAAATGTCTGAAATGTCGGAAATTTGACTCCTGAGCCTGATGTTTTATCTGAATTCTGACTCTCGTCACCTAATTTCAGTTTCAAATTACGACTTTTTATACCGAAAATATGCCAATTACTGAAAACGGCGATGGGTCATATTTTGCCCAAACCCCCCTGCAGTTTTCAAAATGTCTGAAATGTCGGAAATGTGACTCCTGAGCGTGATTTTCGAGCCGAATTCTGACTCTCTGCACCTATTTTCAGTTTCAAATTACGACTTTTTATACCGAAAATATGCCAATTACTGAAAACGGCGGTGGGTCATATTTTGCCCAAACCCCCCTGCAGTTTTTAAAATGTCTGAAATGTCAAAAATTTGACTCCTGAGCGTGATTTTTGAGCCGAATTCTGACTTTCTGCACCTATTTTCAGTTTCAAATTACGACGTTTCCTACCGAAAATATGCCAATTACTATAAACGGCGATGGGTCATATTTTGCCCAAACCCCACTGCAGTTTTCAAAATGTCTGAAATGTCGGAAATTTGACTCCTGAGCGTGAATTTTGA
Organism: Procambarus clarkii; assembly: GCF_040958095.1. Classification (NCBI taxonomy): domain Eukaryota; kingdom Metazoa; phylum Arthropoda; class Malacostraca; order Decapoda; family Cambaridae; genus Procambarus; species Procambarus clarkii. Next base: position 1,558,039 of record NC_091224.1, read on the forward strand.
GCCGAATTCTGACTCTCTGCACCTATTTTCAGTTTCAAATTACGTCGTTTCATACCGAAAATATACCAATTACTGTAAACATCGATGGGTCATATTTTGCCCAAACCCCCCTGCAGTTTTCAAAATGTTTGAAATGTCGGAAATTTGACTCCTGAGCCTGATTTTTGAGCCGTATTCTGACTCTCTGCACCTGTTTTCAGTTTCAAATTACGACTTTTTATACCGAAAATATGCCAATTACTGAAAACGGCGATGGGTCATATTTTGACCAAACCCCCCTGCAGTTTTCAAAATGTCTGAAATGTCGGAAATTTGACTCCTGAGCGTGATTTTTGAGCCGAATTCTGACTCTCTGCACCTATTTTCAGTTTCATGTTACGACTTTTTATACCGAAAATGTGCCAATTACTGAAAACGGCGATGGGTCATATTTTGCCCAAACCCCCCTGCAGTTTTCAAAATGTCTGAAATGTCGGAAATTTGACTCCTGAGCGTGATTTTCGAGCACAATTCTGACTCTCTGCACCTATTTTCAGTTTCAAAATACGAATTTTTATACCGAAAATATGCCAAATACTGAAAACGGCGGTGGGTCATATTTTGCCCAAACCCCCCTGCAGTTTTTAAAATGTTTGAAATGTCAAAAATTTGACTCCTGAGCGTGATTTTTGAGCCGAATTCTGACTTTCTGCACCTATTTTCAGTTTCAAATTACGAAGTTTCCTACCGAAAATATGCCAATTACTATAAACGGCGATGGGTCATATTTTGCCCAAACCCCCCTGCAGTTTTCAAAATGTCTGAAATGTCGGAAATTTGACTCCTGAGCGTGAATTATGAGCCGAATTCTGACTCTCTGCACCTATTTTCAGTTTCAAATTACGACTTTTTATACCGAAAATATGCCAATTACTGAAAACGGCGATGGGTCATATTTTGCCCAAACCCCCTGCAGTTTTCAAAATGTCTGAAATATCGGAAATTTGACTCCTGAGCGTGATTTTTGAGCCGAATTCTGACTCTCTGCACCTATTTTCAGTTTCAAATTACGACGTTTCATACCGTAAATATGCCAATTACTGTAAACGGCGATGGGTCATATTTTGCCCAAACCCCCCTGCAGTTTTCAAAATGTCTGAAATGTCGGAAATTTTACTCCTGAGCGTGATGTTTTATCTGAATTCTGACTCTCTGCACCTAATTTCAGTTTCAAAATACGACTTTTTATACCGAAAATATGCCAATTACTGAAAACGGCGATGGGTCATATTTTGCCCAAACCCCCCTGCAGTTTTCAAAATGTCTGAAATGTCGGAAATGTGACTCCTGAGCGTGATTTTCGAGCCGAATTCTGACTCTCTGCACCTATTTTCAGTTTCAAATTACGACTTTTTATACCGAAAATATGCCAATTACTGAAAACGGCGATGGGTCATATTTTGCCCAAACCCCTCTGCAGTTTTTAAAATGTCTGAAATGTCGAAAATTTGACTCCTGAGCGTGATTTTTGAGCCGAATTCTGACTCTCTGCACCTATTTTCAGTTTCAAATTACGTCGTTTCATACCGAAAATATACCAATTCCTGTAAACATCGATGGGTCATATTTTGCCCAAACCCCCCTGCAGTTTTCAAAATGTCTGAAATGTCGGAAATTTGACTCCTGAGCGTGATTTTTGAGCCGAATTCTGACTCTCTGCACCTATTTTCAGTTTCATGTTACGACTTTTTATACCGAAAATGTGCCAATTACTGAAAACGGCGATGGGTCATATTTTGCCCAAACCCCCCTGCAGTTTTCAAAATGTCTGAAATGTCGGAAATTTGACTCCTGAGCGTGATTTTCGAGCACAATCCTGTCTCTCTGCACCTATTTTCAGTTTCAAAATACGAATTTTTATACCGAAAATATGCCAATTACTGAAAACGGCGATGGGTCATATTTTCCCCAAACCCCCCTGCAGTTTTTAAAATGTCTGAAATGTCGAAAATTTGACTTTTGAGCGTGATTTTTGAGCCGAATTCTGACTCTCTGCACCTATTTTCAGTTTCAAATTACGACGTTTCCTACCGAAAATATGCCAATTACTATAAACGGCGATGGGTCATATTTTGCCCAAACCCCCCCTGCAGTTTTCAAAATGTCTGAAATGTCGGAAATTTGACTCCTGAGCGTGATTTTTTAGCCGTATTCGGACTCTCTTCACCTATTTTCAGTTTCAAATTACGACGTTTCATACCGAAAATATTCCAATTACTGAAAACAGCGATGGGTCATATTTTGCCCAAACCCCCCTGCAGTTTTCAAAATGTCTGAAATGTCGGAAATGTGACTCCTGAGCGTGATTTTCGAGCCGAATTCTGACTCTCTGCACCTATTTTCAGTTTCAAATTACGACTTTTTATACCGAAAATATGCCAATTACTGAAAACGGCGATGGGTCATATTTTGACCAAACCCCCCTGCAGTTTTTAAAATGTCTGAAATGTCGAAAATTTGACTCCTGAGCGTGATTTTTGAGCCGAATTCTGACTTTCTGCCTCTATTTTCAGTTTCAAATTAGGACGTTTCCTACCGAAAATATGCCAATTACTATAAACGGCGATGGGTCATATTTTACCCAAACCCCCCTGCAGTTTTCAAAATGTCTGAAATGTCGGAAATTTGACTCCTGAGCGTGATTTTTTATCCGAATTCTGACTCTCTGCACCTAATTTCAGTTTCAAATTACGACTTTTTATACCGAAAATATGCCAATTACTGAAAACGGCGATAGGTCATATTTTGCCCAAACCCCCTGCAGTTTTCAAAATGTCTGAAATGTCGGAAATTTGACTCATGAGCGTGATGTTTTATCTGAATTCTGACTCTCTGCACCTAATTTCAGTTTCAAATTACGACTTTTTATACCGAAAATATGCCAATTACTGAAAACGGCGATGGGTCATATTTTGCCCAAACCCCCCTGCAGTTTTCATAATGTTTGAAATGTCGGAAATTTGACTCATGAGCCTGATTTTTGAGCCGAATTCTGACTCTCTGCACCTGTTTTCAGTTTCAAATTACGACTTTTTATACCGAAAATATGCCAATTACTGAAAACGGCGTTGGGTCATATTTTGACCAAACCCCCCTGCAGTTTTCAAAATGTTTGAAATGTCGGAAAATTGACTCCTGAGCGTGATTTTTGAGCCGAATTCTGACTCTCTGCACCTATTTTCAGTTTCAAATTACGTCGTTTCATACCGAAAATATGCCAATTACTGTAAACATCGATGGGTCATATTTTGCCCAAACCCCCCTGCAGTTTTCAAAATGTTTGAAATGTCGGAAATTTGACTCCTGAGCGTGATTTTTGAGCCGAATTCTGACTCTCTGCACCTATTTTCAGTTTCATGTTACGACTTTTTATACCGAAAATGTGCCAATTACTGAAAACGGCGATGGGTCATATTTTGCCCAAACCCCCCTGCAGTTTTCAAAATGTCTGAAATGTCGGAAATTTGACTCCTGAGCGTGATTTTCGAGCACAATTCTGACTCTCTGCACCTATTTTCAGTTTCAAAATACGAATTTTTATACCGAAAAAATGCCAATTACTGAAAACGGCGATGGGTCATATTTTCCCCAAACCCCCCTGCAGTTTTTAAAATGTCTGAAATGTCGAAAATTTGACTTCTGAGCGTGATTTTTGAGCCGAATTCTGACTTTTTGCACCTATTTTCAGTTTCAAATTACGACGTTTCCTACCGAAAATATGCCAGTTACTATAAACGGCGATGGGTCATATTTTGCCCAAACCCCCCCTGCAGTTTTCAAAATGTCTGAAATGTCGGAAATTTGACTCCTGAGCGTGATTTTGTATCCGAATTCTGACTCTCTGCACCTATTTTCAGTTTCAAATTACGACTTTTTATACCGAAAATATGCCAATTACTGAAAACGGCGATGGGTCATATTTTGCCCAAACCCCCTGCAGTTTTCAAAATGTCTGAAATGTCGGAAATTTGACTCCTGAGCGTGATTTTTTAGCCGTATTCGGACTCTCTGCACCTATTTTCAGTTTCAAATTACGACGTTTCATACCGAAAATATTCCAATTACTGAAAACAGCGATGGGTCATATTTTCCCCAAACCCCCCTGCAGTTTTTAAAATGTCTGAAATGTCGAAAATTTGACTTCTGACCGTGATTTTTGAGCCGAATTCTGACTCTCTGCACCTATTTTCAGTTTCAAATTACGACGTTTCCTACCGAAAATATGCCAATTACTATAAACGGCGATGGGTCATATTTTGCCCAAACCCCCCCTGCAGTTTTCAAAATGTCTGAAATGTCGGAAATTTGACTCCTGAGCGTGATTTTTTAGCCGTATTCGGACTCTCTGCACCTATTTTCAGTTTCAAATTACGACGTTTCATACCGAAAATATTCCAATTACTGAAAACAGCGATGGGTCATATTTTGCCCAAACCCCCCTGCAGTTTTCAAAATGTCTGAAATGTCGGAAATGTGACTCCTGAGCGTGATTTTCGAGCCGAATTCTGACTCTCTGCACCTATTTTCAGTTTCAAATTACGACTTTTTATACCGAAAATATGCCAATTACTGAAAACGGCGATGGGTCATATTTTGACCAAACCCCCCTGCAGTTTTTAAAATGTCTGAAATGTCGAAAATTTGACTCATGAGCGTGATTTTTGAGCCGAATTCTGACTTTCTGCCTCTATTTTCAGTTTCAAATTAGGACGTTTCCTACCGAAAATATGCCAATTACTATTAACGGCGATGGGTCATATTTTACCCAAACCCCCCTGCAGTTTTCAAAATGTCTGAAATGTCGGAAATTTGACTCCTGAGCATGATTTTTTATCCGAATTCTGGCTCTCTGCACCTATTTTCAGTTTCAAATTACGACTTTTTATACCGAAAATATGCCAATTACTGAAAACGGCGATGGGTCATATTTTGCCCAAACCCCCTGCAATTTTCAAAATGTCTGAAATGTCGGAAATTTGACTCATGAGCGTGATGTTTTATCTGAATTCTGACTCTCTGCACCTAAGTTCAGTTTCAAATTACGACTTTTTATACCGAAAATATGCCAATTACTGAAAACGGCGATGGGTCATATTTTGCCCAAACCCCCCTGCAGTTTTCATAATGTTTGAAATGTCGGAAATTTGACTCCTGAGCCTGATTTTTGAGCCGAATTCTGACTCTCTGCACCTGTTTTCAGTTTCAAATTACGACTTTTTATACCGAAAATATGCCAATTACTGAAAACGGCGATGGGTCATATTTTGACCAAACCCCCCTGCAGTTTTCAAAATGTTTAAAATGTCGGAAATTTGACTCCTGAGCGTGATTTTTGAGCCGAATTCTGACTCTCTGCACCTATTTTCAGTTTCAAATTACGTCGTTTCATACCGAAAATATGCCAATTACTGTAAACATCGATGGGTCATATTTTGCCCAAACCCCCCTGCAGTTTTCAAAATGTTTGAAATGTCGGAAATTTGACTCCTGAGCGTGATTTTTGAGCCGAATTCTGACTCTCTGCACCTATTTTCAGTTTCATGTTACGACTTTTTATACCGAAAATGTGCCAATTACTGAAAACGGCGATGGGTCATATTTTGCCCAAACCCCCCTGCAGTTTTCAAAATGTCTGAAATGTCGGAAATTTGACTCCTGAGCGTGATTTTCGAGCACAATTCTGACTCTCTGCACCTATTTTCAGTTTCAAAATACGAATTTTTATACCGAAAATATGCCAATTACTGAAAACGGCGATGGGTCATATTTTCCCCAAACCCCCCTGCAGTTTTTAAAATGTCTGAAATGTCGAAAATTTGACTTCTGAGCGTGATTTTTGAGCCGAATTCTGACTTTCTGCACCTATTTTCAGTTTCAAATTACGACGTTTCCTACCGAAAATATGCCAGTTACTTTAAACGGCGATGGGTCATATTTTGCCCAAACCCCCCCTGCAGTTTTCAAAATGTCTGAAATGTCGGAAATTTGACTCCTGAGCGTGATTTTGTATCCGAATTCTGACTCTCTGCACCTATTTTCAGTTTCAAATTACGACTTTTTATACCGAAAATATGCCAATTACTGAAAACGGCGATGGGTCATATTTTGCCCAAACCCCCTGCAGATTTCAAAATGTCTGAAATGTCGGAAATTTGACTCCTGAGCGTGATTTTCGAGCACAATTCTGACTCTCTGCACCTATTTTCAGCTTCAAAATATGAATTTTTATACCGAAAATATGCCAATTACTGAAAACGGCGATGGGTCATATTTTCCCCAAACCCCCCTGCAGTTTTTAAAATGTCTGAAATGTCGAAAATTTGACTTCTGAGCGTGATTTTGCATCCGAATTCTGACTCTCTGCACCTATTTTCAGTTTCAAATTACGACTTTTTATACCGAAAATATGCCAATTACTGAAACCGGCGATGGGTCATATTTTGCCCAAACCCCCTGCAGTTTTCAAAATGTCTGAAATGTCGAAAATTTGACACCTGAGCGTGATTTTTGAGCCGAATTTTGACTCTCTGCACCTATTTTCAGTTTCAAATTACGTCGTTTCATACCGAAAATATGCCAATTACTGAAAACAGCAATGGGTCATATTTTGCCCAAACCCCCCTGCAGTTTTCAAAATGTCTGAAATGTCGGAACTTTGACTCCTGAGCCTGATGTTTTATCTGAATTCTGACTCTCGTCACCTAATTTCAGTTTCAAATTACGACTTTTTATACCGAAAATATGCCAATTACTGAAAACGGCGATGGGTCATATTTTGGCCAAACCCCCCTGCAGTTTTCAAAATGTCTGAAATGTCGGAAATTTGACTCCTGAGCGTGATTTTTGAGCCGAATTCTGACTCTCTGCTCCTGTTTTCAGTTTCAAATTACGACTTTTTATACCGAAAATATGCCAATTACTGAAAACGGCGATGGGTCAAATTACGCCCAAACCCCCCTGCAGTTTTCAAAATGTCTGAAATGTCGGAAATTTGACTCCTGAGCGTGATTTTTGAGCCGAATTCTGACTCTCTGCACCTATTTTCAGTTTCAAATTACGTCGTTTCATACCGAAAATATGCCAATTACTGAAAACAGCGTTGGGTCATATTTTGCACAAAACCCCCTGCAGTTTTTAAAATGTCTGAAATGTCGGAAATTTGACTCCTGAGCGTGATTTTTGAGCCGAATTCTGACTCTCTGCACCTATTTTCAGTTTCAAATTACGACGTTTCATACCGAAAATATGCCAATTACTCTAAACGGCGATGGGTCATATTTTGCCCAAACCCCCCTGCACTTTTCAAAATGTCTGAAATGTCGGAAATTTGACTCCTGAGCGTGATTTTTGAGCCGAATTATGACTCTCTGCACCTATTTTCAGTTTCAAATTACGACGTATCATACCGAAAATATGCCAATTACTGTAAACGGCGATGGGTCATATTTTGCCCAAACCCCCCTGCAGTTTTCAAAATGTCTGAAATGTCGGAAATTTGACTCCTGAGCGTGATTTTTTTTTCCGAATTCTGACTCTCTGCACCTAATTTCAGTTTCAAATTACAACTTTTTATACTGAAAATATGCCAATTACTGAAAACGGCGATGGGTCATATTTTGCCCAAACCCCCCTGCAGTTTTCAAAATGTCTGAAATGTAGGAAATTTGACTCCTGAGCGTGATTTTTGAGCCGAATTCTGACTCTCTGCACCTATTTTCAGTTTCAAATTACGACTTTTTATACCGAAAATATGCCAATTACTGAAAACGGCGATGGGTCATATTTTGCCCAAACCCCCCTGCAGTTTTTAAAATGTCTGAAATGTCGAAAATTTGACTCCTGAGCGTGATTTATAGCCGAATTCTGACTTTCTGCACCTATTTTCAGTTTCAAATTACGACGTTTCCTACCGATAATATGCCAATTACTATAAACGGCGATGGGTCATATTTTGCCCAAACCCCCCTGCAATTTTCAAAATGTCTGAAATATCAGAAATTTGACTCCTGAGAGTGCTTTTTGAGCCGAATTCTGACACTCTGCACCTATTTTCAGTTTTAAATTACGACTTTTTATACCGAAAATATGCCAATTACTGAAAACGGCAATGGGTCATATTTTGCCCAAACCCCCCTGCAGTTTTCAAAATGTTTGAAATGTCGGAAATTTGACTCCTGAGCGTGATTTTTTATCCGAATTCTGACTCTCTGCACCTATTTTCAGTTTCAAATTACGAATTTTTATACCGAAAATATGCCAATTATTGAAAACGGCGATGGGTCATATTTTGCCCAAACCCCCTGCAGTTTTCAAAATGTCTGAAATGTCGGAAATTTGACTCCTGAGCGTGATTTTTGAGCCGAATTCTGACTCTCTGCACCTATTTTCAGTTTCAAATTACGTCGTTTCATACCGAAAATATGCCAATTACTGAAAACTGCGATGGGTCATATTTTGCCCAAACCCCCCTGCAGTTTTCAAAATGTCTGAAATGTCGGAAATTTGACTCCTGAGCCTGATGTTTTATCTGAATTCTGACTCTCGTCACCTAATTTCAGTTTCAAATTACGACTTTTTATACCGAAAATATGCCAATTACTGAAAACGGCGATGGGTCATATTTTGCCCAAACCCCCCTGCAGTTTTCAAAATGTCTGAAATGTCGGAAATGTGACTCCTGAGCGTGATTTTCGAGCCGAATTCTGACTCTCTGCACCTATTTTCAGTTACAAATTACGACTTTTTATACCGAAAATATGCCAATTACTGAAAACGGCGGTGGGTCATATTTTGCCCAAACCCCCCTGCAGTTTTTAAAATGTTTGAAATGTCAAAAATTTGACTCCTGAGCGTGATTTTTGAGCCGAATACTGACTTTCTGCACCTATTTTCAGTTTCAAATTACGACGTTTCCTACCGAAAATATGCCAATTACTATTAACGGCGATGGGTCATATTTTGCCCAAACCCCCCTGCAGTTTTCAAAATGTCTGAATTGTCGGAAATTTGACTCCTGAGCGTGAATTATGAGCCGAATTCTGACTCCCTGCACCTATTTTCAGTTTCAAATTACGACTTTTTATACCGAAAATATGCCAATTACTGAAAACGGCGATGGGTCATATTTTGCCCAAACCCCCTGCAGTTTTCAAAATGTCTAAAATATCGGAAATTTGACTCCTGAGCGTGATTTTTGAGCCGAATTCTGACTCTCTGCACCTATTTTCAGTTTCAAATTACGACTTTTTATACCGAAAATATGCCAATTACTGAAAACGGCGATGGGTCATATTTTGCCCAAACCCCCCTGCAGTTTTCAAAATGTCTGAAATGTCGGAAATGTGACTCCTGAGCGTGATTTTCGAGCCGAATTCTGACTCTCTGCACCTATTTTCAGTTTCAAATTACGACTTTTTATACCGAAAATATGCCAATTACTGAAAACGGCCATGGGTCATATTTTGCCCAAACCCCTCTGCAGTTTTTAAAATGTCTGAAATGTCGAAAATTTGACTCCTGAGCGTGATTTTTGAGCCGAATTCTGACTCTCTGCACCTATTTTCAGTTTCAAGTTACGTCGTTTCATACCGAAAATATACCAATTACTGTAAACATCGATGGGTCATATTTTGCCCAAACCCCCCTGCAGTTTTCAAAATGTCTGAAATGTCGGAAATTTGACTCCTGAGCTTGATTTTTGAGCCGAATTCTGACTCTCTGCACCTATTTTCAGTTTCAAATTACGATGTATCATACCAAAAATATGCCAATTACTGTAAACGACGATGGGTCATATTTTGCCCAAACCCCCCTGCAGTTTTCAAAATGTCTGAAATGTCGGAAATTTGACTCATGAGCGTGATGTTTTATCTGAATTCTGACTCTCTGCACCTAATTTCAGTTTCAAATTACGACTTTTTATACCGAAAATATGCCAATTACTTAAAACGGCGATGGGTCATATTTTGCCCAAACCCCCCTGCAGTTTTCATAATGTTTGAAATGTCGGAAATTTGACTCCTGAGCCTGATTTTTGAGCCGAATTCTGACTCTCTGCACCTGTTTTCAGTTTCAAATTACGACTTTTTATACCGAAAATATGCCAATTACTGAAAACGGCAATGGGTCATATTTTGACCAACCCCCCCTGCAGTTTTCAAAATGTTTAAAATGTCGGAAATTTGACTCCTGAGCGTGATTTTTGAGCCGAATTCTGACTCTCTGCACCTATTTTCAGTTTCAAATTACGTCGTTTCATACCGAAAATATGCCAATTACTGTAAACATCGATGGGTCATATTTTGCCCAAACCCCCCTGCAGTTTTCAAAATGTTTGAAATGTCGGAAATTTGACTCCTGAGCGTGATTTTTGAGCCGAATTCTGACTCTCTGCACCTATTTTCAGTTTCATGTTACGACTTTTTATACCGAAAATGTGCCAATTACTGAAAACGGCGATGGGTCATATTTTGCCCAAACCCCCCTGCAGTTTTCAAAATGTCTGAAATGTCGGAAATTTGACTCCTGAGCGTGATTTTCGAGCACAATTCTGACTCTCTGCACCTATTTTCAGTTTCAAAATACGAATTTTTATACCGAAAATATGCCAATTACTGAAAACGGCGATGGGTCATATTTTCCCCAAACCCCCCTGCAGTTTTTAAAATGTCTGAAATGTCGAAAATTTGACTTCTGAGCGTGATTTTTGAGCCGAATTCTGACTTTCTGCACCTATTTTCAGTTTCAAATTACGACGTTTCCTACCGAAAATATGCCAGTTACTATAAACGGCGATGGGTCATATTTTGCCCAAACCCCCCCTGCAGTTTTCAAAATGTCTGAAATATCGGAAATTTGACTCCTGAGCGTGATTTTTGAGCCGAATTCTGACTCTCTGCACCTATTTTCAGTTTCAAATTACGACGTTTCATACCGTAAATATGCCAATTACTGTAAACGGCGATGGGTCATATTTTGCCCAAACCCCCCTGCAGTTTTCAAAATGTCTGAAATGTCGGAAATTTTACTCCTGAGCGTGATGTTTTATCTGAATTCTGACTCTCTGCACCTAATTTCAGTTTCAAATTACGAATTTTTTATACCGAAAATATGCCAATTACTGAAAACGGCGATGGGTCATATTTTGCCCAAACCCCCCTGCAGTTTTCAAAATGTCTGAAATGTCGGAAATGTGACTCCTGAGCGTGATTTTCGAGCCGAATTCTGACTCTCTGCACCTATTTTCAGTTTCAAATTACGACTTTTTATACCGAAAATATGCCAATTACTGAAAACAGCCATGGGTCATATTTTGCCCAAACCCCTCTGCAGTTTTTAAAATGTCTGAAATGTCGAAAATTTGACTCCTGAGCGTGATTTTTGAGCCGAGTTCTGACTCTCTGCACCTATTTTCAGTTTCAAATTACGTCGTTTCATACCGAAAATATACCAATTACTGTAAACATCGATGGGTCATATTTTGCCCAAACCCCCCTGCAGTTTTCAAAATGTCTGAAATGTCGGAAATTTGACTCCTGAGCGTGATTTTTGAGCCGAATTCTGACTCTCTGCACCTATTTTCAGTTTCATGTTACGACTTTTTATACCGAAAATGTGCCAATTACTGAAAACGGCGATGGGTCATATTTTGCCCAAACCCCCCTGCAGTTTTCAAAATGTCTGAAATGTCGGAAATTTGACTCCTGAGCGTGATTTTCGAGCACAATTCTGACTCTCTGCACCTATTTTCAGTTTCAAAATACGAATTTTTATACCGAAAATATGCCAATTACTGAAAACGGCGATGGGTCATATTTTCCCCAAACCCCCCTGCAGTTTTTAAAATGTCTGAAATGTCGAAAATTTGACTTCTGAGCGTGATTTTTGAGCCGAATTCTGACTTTCTGCACCTATTTTTAGTTTCAAATTACGACGTTTCCTACCGAAAATATGCCAATTACTATTAACGGCGATGGGTCATATTTTGCCCAAACCCCCCCTGCAGTTTTCAAAATGTCTGAAATGTCGGAAATTTGACTCCTGAGCGTGATTTTTTAGCCGTATTCGGACTCTCTGCACCTATTTTCAGTTTCAAATTACGACGTTTCATACCGAAAATATTCCAATTACTGAAAACAGCGATGGGTCATATTTTGCCCAAACCCCCCTGCAGTTTTCAAAATGTCTGAAATGTCGGAAATGTGACTCCTGAGCGTGATTTTCGAGCCGAATTCTGACTCTCTGAACCTATTTTCAGTTTCAAATTACGACTTTTTATACCGAAAATATGCCAATTACTGAAAACGGCGATGGGTCATATTTTGCCCAAACCCCCCTGCAGTTTTCAAAATGTTTAAAATGTCGGAAATTTGACTCCTGAGCGTGATTTTTGAGCCGAATTCTGACTCTCTGCACCTATTTTCAGTTTCAAAATACGAATTTTTATACCGAAAATATGCCAATTACTGAAAACGGCGATGGGTCATATTTTCCCCAAACCCCCCTGCAGTTTTTAAAATGTCTGAAATGTCGAAAATTTGACTTCTGAGCGTGATTTTTGAGCCGAATTCTGACTTTCTGCACCTATTTTCAGTTTCAAATTACGACGTTTCCTACCGAAAATATGCCAGTTACTATAAACGGCGATGAGTCATATTTTGCCCAAACCCCCCCTGCAGTTTTCAAAATGTCTGAAAAATCGGAAATTTGACTCCTGAGCGTGATTTTTGAGCCGAATTCTGACTCTCTGCACCTATTTTCAGTTTCAAATTACGACGTTTCATACCGTAAATATGCCAATTACTGTAAACGGCGATGGGTCATATTTTGCCCAAACCCCCCTGCAGTTTTCAAAATGTCTGAAATGTCGGAAATGTGACTCCTGAGCGTGATTTTCGAGCCGAATTCTGACTCTCTGCACCTATTTTCAGTTTCAAATTACGACTTTTTATACCGTAAATATGCCAATTACTGAAAACGGCCATGGGTCCTATTTTGCCCAAACCCCTCTGCAGTTTTTAAAATGTCTGAAATGTCGAAAATTTGACTCCTGAGCGTGATTTTCGAGCCGAGTTCTGACTCTCTGCACCTATTTTCAGTTTCAAATTACGTCGTTTCATACCGAAAATATACCAATTACTGTAAACATCGATGGGTCATATTTTGCCCAAACCCCCCTGCAGTTTTCAAAATGTCTGAAATGTCGGAAATTTGACTCCTGAGCGTGATTTTTGAGCCGAATTCTGACTCTCTGCACCTATTTTCAGTTTCATGTTACGACTTTTTATACCGAAAATGTGCCAATTACTGAAAACGGCGATGGGTCATATTTTGCCCAAACCCCCCTGCAGTTTTCAAAATGTCTGAAATGTCGGAAATTTGACTCCTGAGCGTGATTTTCGAGCACAATTCTGACTCTCTGCACCTATTTTCAGTTTCAAAATACGAATTTTTATACCGAAAATATGCCAATTACTGAAAACGGCGATGGGTCATATTTTCCCCAAACCCCCCTGCAGTTTTTAAAATGTCTGAAATGTCGAAAATTTGACTTCTGAGCGTGATTTTTGAGCCGAATTCTGACTTTCTGCACCTATTTTCAGTTTCAAATTACGACGTTTCCTACCGAAAATATGCCAATTATTATAAACGGCGATGGGTCATATTTTGCCCAAACCCCCCCTGCAGTTTTCAAAATGTCTGAAATGTCGGAAATTTGACTCCTGAGCGTGATTTTTTAGCCGTATTCGGACTCTCTGCACCTATTTTCAGTTTCAAATTACGACGTTTCATACCGAAAATATTCCAATTACTGAAAACAGCGATGGGTCATATTTTGCCCAAACCCCCCTGCAGTTTTCAAAATGTCGGAAATGTCGGAAATGTGACTCCTGAGCGTGATTTTCGAGCCGAATTCTGACTCTCTGAACCTATTTTCAGTTTCAAATTACGACTTTTTATACCGAAAATATGCCAATTACTGAAAACGGCGATGGGTCATATTTTGCCCAAACCCCCCTGCAGTTTTTAAAATGTCTGAAATGTCGAAAATTTGACTCCTGAGCGTGATTTTTGAGCCGAATTCTGACTTTCTGCCTCTATTTTCAGTTTCAAATTAGGACGTTTCCTACCGAAAATATGCCAATTACTATAAACGGCGATGGGTCATATTTTACCCAAACCCCCCTGCAGTTTTCAAAATGTCTGAAATGTCGGAAATTTGACTCCTGAGCGTGATTTTTCATCCGAATTCTGACTCTCTGCACCTATTTTCAGTTTCAAATTACGACTTTTTATATCGAAAATATGCCAATTACTGAAAACGGCGATGGGTCATATTTTGCCCAAACCCCCTGCAGTTTTCAAAATGTCTGAAATATCGGAAATTTGACTCCTGAGCGTGATTTTTGAGCCGAATTCTGACTCTCTGCACCTATTTTCAGTTTCTAATTACGACGTTTCATACCGAAAAAATGCCAATTACTGTAAACGGCGATGGGTCATATTTTGCCCAAACCCCCCTGCAGTTTTCAAAATGTCTGAAATGTCGGAAATTTGACTCCTGAGCTTGATTTTTGAGCCGAATTCTGACTCTCTGCACCTATTTTCAGTTTCAAATTACGATGTATCATACCGAAAATATGCCAATTACTGTAAACGGCGATGGGTCATATTTTGCCCAAACCCCCCTGCAGTTTTCAAAATGTCTGAAATGTCGGAAATTTGACTCATGAGCGTGATGTTTTATCTGAATTCGGACTCTCTGCACCTAATTTCAGTTTCAAATTACGACTTTTTATACCGAAAATATGCCAATTACTGAAAACGGCGATGGGTCATATTTTGCCCAAACCCCCCTGCAGTTTTCATAATGTTTGAAATGTCGGAAATTTGACTCCTGAGCCTGATTTTTGAGCCGAATTCTGACTCTCTGCACCTGTTTTCAGTTTCAAATTACGACTTTTTATACCGAAAATATGCCAATTACTGAAAACGGCGATGGGTCATATTTTGACCAAACCCCCCTGCAGTTTTCAAAATGTTTAAAATGTCGGAAATTTGACTCCTGAGCGTGATTTTTGAGCCGAATTCTGACTCTCTGCACCTATTTTCAGTTTCAAATTACGTCGTTTCATACCGAAAGTATGCCAATTACTGTAAACATCGATGGGTCATATTTTGCCCAAACCCCCCTGCAGTTTTCAAAATGTTTGAAATGTCGGAAATTTGACTCCTGAGCGTGATTTTTGAGCCGAATTCTGACTCTCTGCACCTATTTTCAGTTTCATGTTACGACTTTTTATACCGAAAATGTGCCAATTACTGAAAACGGCGATGGGTCATATTTTGCCCAAACCCCCCTGCAGTTTTCAAAATGTCTGAAATGTCGGAAATTTGACTCCTGAGCGTGATTTTCGAGCACAATTCTGACTCTCTGCACCTATTTTCAGTTTCAAAATACGAATTTTTATAGCGAAAATATGCCAATTACTGAAAACGGCGATGGGTCATATTTTCCCCAAACCCCCCTGCAGTTTTTAAAATGTCTGAAATGTCGAAAATTTGACTTCTGAGCGTGATTTTTGAGCCGAATTCTGACTTTCTGCACCTATTTTCAGTTTCAAATTACGACGTTTCCTACCGAAAATATGCCAGTTACTATAAACGGCGATGGGTCATATTTTGCCCAAACCCCCCCCTGCAGTTTTCAAAATGTCTGAAATGTCGGAAATTTGACTCCTGAGCGTGATTTTGTATCCGAATTCTGACTCTCTGCACCTATTTTCAGTTTCAAATTACGACTTTTTATACCGAAAATATGCCAATTACTGAAAACGGCGATGGGTCATATTTTGCCCAAACCCCCTGCAGTTTTCAAAATGTCTGAAATATCGGAAATTTGACTCCAGAGCGTGATTTTTGAGCCGAATTCTGACTCTCTGCACCTATTTTCAGTTTCAAATTACGACGTTTCATACCGAAAATATGCCAATTACTGTAAACGGCGATGGGTCATATTTTGCCCAAACCCCCCTGCAGTTTTCAAAATGTCTGAAATGTCGGAAATTTGACTACTGAGCTTGATTTTTGAGCCGAATTCTGACTCTCTGCACCTATTTTCAGTTTCAAATTACGATGTATCATACCAAAAATATGCCAATTACTGTAAACGGCGATGGGTCATATTTTGCCCAAACCCCCCTGCAGTTTTCAAAATGTCTGAAATGTCGGAAATTTGACTCATGAGCGTGATGTTTTATCTGAATTCTGACTCTCTGCACCTAATTTCAGTTTCAAATTACGACTTTTTATACCGAAAATATGCCAATTACTGAAAACGGCGATGGGTCATATTTTGCCCAAACCCCCCTGCAGTTTTCATAATGTTTTAATGTCGGAAATTTGACTCCTGAGCCTGATTTTTGAGCCGAATTCTGACTCTCTGCACCTGTTTTCAGTTTCAAATTACGACTTTTTATACCGAAAATATGCCAATTACTGAAAACGGCGATGGGTCATATTTTGACCAAACCCCCCTGCAGTTTTCAAAATGTTTAAAATGTCGGAAATTTGACTCCTGAGCGTGATTTTTGAGCCGAATTCTGACTCTCTGCACCTATTTTCAGTTTCAAATTACGTCGTTTCATACCGAAAATATGCCAATTACTGTAAACATCGATGGGTCATATTTTGCCCAAACCCCCCTGCAGTTTTCAAAATGTTTGAAATGTCGGAAATTTGACTCCTGAGTGTGATTTTTGAGCCGAATTCTGACTCTCTGCACCTATTTTCAGTTTCATGTTACGACTTTTTATACCGAAAATGTGCCAATTACTGAAAACGGCGATGGGTCATATTTTGCCCAAACCCCCCTGCAGTTTTCAAAATGTCTGAAATGTCGGAAATTTGACTCCTGAGCGTGATTTTTGAGCCGAATTCTGACTTTCTGCACCTATTTTCAGTTTCAAATTACGACATTTCCTACCGAAAATATGCCAGTTACTATAAACAGCGATGGGTCATATTTTGCCCAAACCCCCCCTGCAGTTTTCAAAATGTCTGAAATATCGGAAATTTGACTCCTGAGCGTGATTTTTGAGCCGAATTCTGACTCTCTGCACCTATTTTCAGTTTCAAATTACGACGTTTCATACCGTAAATATGCCAATTACTGTAAACGGCGATGGGTCATATTTTGCCCAAACCCCCCTGCAGTTTTCAAAATGTCTGAAATGTCGGAAATTTTACTCCTGAGCGTGATGTTTTATCTGAATTCTGACTCTCTGCACCTAATTTCAGTTTCAAATTACGACTTTTTATACCGAAAATATGCCAATTACTGAAAACGGCGATGGGTCATATTTTGCCCAAACCCCCCTGCAGTTTTCAAAATGTCTGAAATGTCGGAAATGTGACTCCTGAGCGTGATTTTCGAGCCGAATTCTGACTCTCTGCACCTATTTTCAGTTTCAAATTACGACTTTTTATACCGGAAATATGCCAATTACTGAAAACGGCCATGGGTCATATTTTGCCCAAACCCCTCTGCAGTTTTTAAAATGTCTGAAATGTCGAAAATTTGACTCCTGAGCGTGATTTTTGAGCCGAGTTCTGACTCTCTGCACCTATTTTCAGTTTCAAATTACGTCGTTTCATACCGAAAATATACCAATTACTGTAAACATAGATGGGTCATATTTTGCCCAAACCCCCCTGCAGTTTTCAAAATGTCTGAAATGTCGGAAATTTGACTCCTGAGCGTGATTTTTGAGCCGAATTCTGACTCTCTGCACCTATTTTCAGTTTCATGTTACGACTTTTTATACCGAAAATGTGCCAATTACTGAAAACGGCGATGGGTCATATTTTGCCCAAACCCCCCTGCAGTTTTCAAAATGTCTGAAATGTCGGAAATTTGACTCCTGAGCGTGATTTTCGAGCACAATTCTGACTCTCTGCACCTATTTTCAGTTTCAAAATACGAATTTTTATACCGAAAATATGCCAATTACTGAAAACGGCGATGGGTCATATTTTCCCCAAACCCCCCTGCAGTTTTTAAAATGTCTGAAATGTCGAAAATTTGACTTCTGAGCGTGATTTTTGAGCCGAATTCTGACTTTCTGCACCTATTTTCAGTTTCAAATTACGACGTTTCCTACCGAAAATATGCCAATTACTATAAACGGCGATGGGTCATATTTTGCCCAAACCCCCCCTGCAGTTTTCAAAATGTCTGAAATGTCGGAAATTTGACTCCTGAGCGTGATTTTTTAGCCGTATTCGGACTCTCTGCACCTATTTTCAGTTTCAAATTACGACGTTTCATACCGAAAATATTCCAATTACTGAAAACAGCGATGGGTCATATTTTGCCCAAACCCCCCTGCAGTTTTCAAAATGTCTGAAATGTCGGAAATGTGACTCCTGAGCGTGATTTTCGAGCCGAATTCTGACTCTCTGAACCTATTTTCAGTTTCAAATTACGACTTTTTATACCGAAAATATGCCAATTACTGAAAACGGCGATGGGTCATATTTTTCCCAAACCCCCCTGCAGTTTTCAAAATGTCTGAAATGTCGAAAATTTGACTCCTGAGCGTGATTTTTGAGCCGAATTCTGACTTTCTGCCTCTATTTTCAGTTCAAATTAGGACGTTTCCTACCGAAAATATGCCAATTACTATAAACGGCGATGGGTCATATTTTACCCAAACCCCCTGCAGTTTTCAAAATGTCTGAAATATCGGAAATTTGACTCCTGAGCGTGATTTTTGAGCCGAATTCTGACTCTCTGCACCTATTTTCAGTTTCAAATTACGACGTTTCATACCGAAAATATGCCAATTACTGTAAACGGCGATGGGTCATATTTTGCCCAAACCCCCCTGCAGTTTTCAAAATGTCTGAAATGTCGGAAATTTGACTCCTGAGCTTGATTTTTGAGCCGAATTCTGACTCTCTGCACCTATTTTCAGTTTCAAATTACGATGTATCATACCGAAAATATGCCAATTACTGTAAACGGCGATGGGTCATATTTTGCCCAAACCCCCCTGCAGTTTTCAAAATGTCTGAAATGTCGGAAATTTGACTCATGAGCGTGATGTTTTATCTGAATTCTGACTCTCTGCACCTAATTTCAGTTTCAAATTACGACTTTTTATACCGAAAATATGCCAATTACTGAAAACGGCGATGGGTCATATTTTGCCCAAACCCCCCTGCAGTTTTCATAATGTTTGAAATGTCGGAAATTTGACTCCTGAGCCTGATTTTTGAGCCGAATTCTGACTCTCTGCACCTGTTTTCAGTTTCAAATTACGACTTTTTATACCGAAAATATGCCAATTACTGAAAACGGCGATGGGTCATATTTTGACCAAACCCCCCTGCAGTTTTCAAAATGTTTAAAATGTCGGAAATTTGACTCCTGAGCGTGATTTTTGAGCCGAATTCTGACTCTCTGCACCTATTTTCAGTTTCAAATTACGTCGTTTCATACCGAAAATATGCCAATTACTGTAAACATCGATGGGTCATATTTTGCCCAAACCCCCCTGCAGTTTTCAAAATGTTTGAAATGTCGGAAATTTGACTCCTGAGCGTGATTTTTGAGCCCAATTCTGACTCTCTGCACCTATTTTCAGTTTCATGTTACGACTTTTTATACCGATAATGTGCCAATTACTGAAAACGGCGATGGGTCATATTTTGCCCAAACCCCCCTGCAGTTTTCAAAATGTCTGAAATGTCGGAAATTTGACTCCTGAGCGTGATTTTCGAGCACAATTCTGACTCTCTGCACCTATTTTCAGTTTCAAAATACGAATTTTTATACCGAAAATATGCCAGTTACTGAAAACGGCGATGGGTCATATTTTCCCCAAACCCCCCTGCAGTTTTTAAAATGTCTGAAATGTCGAAAATTTGACTTCTGAGCGTGATTTTTGAGCCGAATTCTGACTTTCTGCACCTATTTTCAGTTTCAAATTACGACGTTTCCTACCGAAAATATGCCAGTTACTATAAACGGCGATGGGTCATATTTTGCCCAAACCCCCCCTGCAGTTTTCAAAATGTCTGAAATGTCGGAAATTTGACTCCTGAGCGTGATTTTTTAGCCGTATTCGGACTCTCTGCACCTATTTTCAGTTTCAAATTACGACGTTTCATACCGAAAATATTCCAATTACTGAAAACAGCGATGGGTCATATTTTGCCCAAACCCCCCTGCAGTTTTCAAAATGTCTGAAATGTCGAAAATTTGACTCCTGAGCGTGATTTTTGAGCCGAATTTTGACTCTCTGCACCTATTTTCAGTTTCAAATTACGTCGTTTCATACCGAAAATATGCCAATTACTGAAAACAGCAATGGGTCATATTTTGCCCAAACCCCCCTGCAGTTTTCAAAATGTCTGAAATGTCGGAACTTTGACTCCTGAGCCTGATGTTTTATCTGAATTCTGACTCTCGTCACCTAATTTCAGTTTCAAATTACGACTTTTTATACCGAAAATATGCCAATTACTGAAAACGGCGATGGGTCATATTTTTCCCAAACCCCCCTGCAGTTTTCAAAATGTCTGAAATGTCGAAAATTTGACTCCTGAGCGTGATTTTTGAGCCGAATTCTGACTTTCTGCCTCTATTTTCAGTTCAAATTAGGACGTTTCCTACCGAAAATATGCCAATTACTATAAACGGCGATGGGTCATATTTTACCCAAACCCCCTGCAGTTTTCAAAATGTCTGAAATATCGGAAATTTGACTCCTGAGCGTGATTTTTGAGCCGAATTCTGACTCTCTGCACCTATTTTCAGTTTCAAATTACGACGTTTCATACCGAAAATATGCCAATTACTGTAAACGGCGATGGGTCATATTTTGCCCAAACCCCCCTGCAGTTTTCAAAATGTCTGAAATGTCGGAAATTTGACTCCTGAGCTTGATTTTTGAGCCGAATTCTGACTCTCTGCACCTATTTTCAGTTTCAAATTACGATGTATCATACCGAAAATATGCCAATTACTGTAAACGGCGATGGGTCATATTTTGCCCAAACCCCCCTGCAGTTTTCAAAATGTCTGAAATGTCGGAAATTTGACTCATGAGCGTGATGTTTTATCTGAATTCTGACTCTCTGCACCTAATTTCAGTTTCAATTTACGACTTTTTATACCGAAAATATGCCAATTACTGAAAACGGCGATGGGTCATATTTTGCCCAAACCCCCCTGCAGTTTTCATAATGTTTGAAATGTCGGAAATTTGACTCCTGAGCCTGATTTTTGAGCCGAATTCTGACTCTCTGCACCTGTTTTCAGTTTCAAATTACGACTTTTTATACCGAAAATATGCCAATTACTGAAAACGGCGATGGGTCATATTTTGACCAAACCCCCCTGCAGTTTTCAAAATGTTTAAAATGTCGGAAATTTGACTCCTGAGCGTGATTTTTGAGCCGAATTCTGACTCTCTGCACCTATTTTCAGTTTCAAATTACGTCGTTTCATACCGAAAATATGCCAATTACTGTAAACATCGATGGGTCATATTTTGCCCAAACCCCCCTGCAGTTTTCAAAATGTTTGAAATGTCGGAAATTTGACTCCTGAGCGTGATTTTTGAGCCCAATTCTGACTCTCTGCACCTATTTTCAGTTTCATGTTACGACTTTTTATACCGAAAATGTGCCAATTACTGAAAACGGCGATGGGTCATATTTTGCCCAAACCCCCCTGCAGTTTTCAAAATGTCTGAAATGTCGGAAATTTGACTCCTGAGCGTGATTTTCGAGCACAATTCTGACTCTCTGCACCTATTTTCAGTTTCAAAATACGAATTTTTATACCGAAAATATGCCAGTTACTGAAAACGGCGATGGGTCATATTTTCCCCAAACCCCCCTGCAGTTTTTAAAATGTCTGAAATGTCGAAAATTTGACTTCTGAGCGTGATTTTTGAGCCGAATTCTGACTTTCTGCACCTATTTTCAGTTTCAAATTACGACGTTTCCTACCGAAAATATGCCAGTTACTATAAACGGCGATGGGTCATATTTTGCCCAAACCCCCCCTGCAGTTTTCAAAATGTCTGAAATGTCGGAAATTTGACTCCTGAGCGTGATTTTGTATCCGAATTCTGACTCTCTGCACCTATTTTCAGTTTCAAATTACGACTTTTTATACCGAAAATATGCCAATTACTGAAACCGGCGATGGGTCATATTTTGCCCAAACCCCCTGCAGTTTTCAAAATGTCTGAAATGTCGGAAATTTGACTCCTGAGCGTGATTTTTTAGCCGTATTCGGACTCTCTGCACCTATTTTCAGTTTCAAATTACGACGTTTCATACCGAAAATATTCCAATTACTGAAAACAGCGATGGGTCATATTTTGCCCAAACCCCCCTGCAGTTTTCAAAATGTCTGAAATGTCGAAAATTTGACTCCTGAGCGTGATTTTTGAGCCGAATTTTGACTCTCTGCACCTATTTTCAGTTTCAAATTACGTCGTTTCATACCGAAAATATGCCAATTACTGAAAACAGCAATGGGTCATATTTTGCCCAAACCCCCCTGCAGTTTTCAAAATGTCTGAAATGTCGGAACTTTGACTCCTGAGCCTGATGTTTTATCTGAATTCTGACTCTCGTCACCTAATTTCAGTTTCAAATTACGACTTTTTATACCGAAAATATGCCAATTACTGAAAACGGCGATGGGTCATATTTTGCCCAAACCCCCCTGCAGTTTTCAAAATGTCTGAAATATCGGAAATTTGACTCCTGAGAGTGATTTTTGAGCCGAATTCTGACTCTCTGCACCTGTTTTCAGTTTCAAATTACGACTTTTTATACCGAAAATATGCCAATTACTGAAAACGGCGATGGGTCATATTTTGCCCAAACCCCCCTGCAGTTTTCAAAATGTCTGAAATGTCGGAAATTTGACTCCTGAGCGTGATTTTCGAGCCGAATTCTGACTCTCTGCACCTATTTTCAGTTTCAAAATACGACTTTTTATACCGAAAATATGCCAATTACTGAAAACGGCGATGGGTCATATTTTGCCAAAACCCCCCTGCAGTTTTTAAAATGTCTGAAATGTAGGAAATTTGACTCCTGAGCGTGATTTTTGAGCCGAATTCTGACTCTCTGCACCTATTTTCAGTTTCAAATTAGGACGTTTCCTACCGAAAATATGACAATTACTATAAACGGCGATGGGTCATATTTTGCCCAACCCCCCCCCCCTGCAGTTTTCAAAATGTCTGAAATGTCGGAAATTTGACTCCTGAGCGTGATTTTTTATCCGAATTCTGACTCTCTGCACCTAATTTCAGTTTCAAATTACAACTTTTTATACTGAAAATATGCCAATTACTGAAAACGGCGATGGGTCATATTTTGCCCAAACCCCCCTGCAGTTTTCAAAATGTCTGAAATGTAGGAAATTTGACTCCTGAGCGTGATTTTTGAGCCGAATTCTGACTCTCTGCACCTATTTTCAGTTTCAAATTACGACTTTTTATACCGAAAATATGCCAATTACTGAAAACGGCGATGGGTCATATTTTGCCCAAACCCCCCTGCAGTTTTCAAAATGTCTGAAATGTCGGAAATTTGACTCCTGAGCGTGATTTTTTATCTGAATTCTGACTCTCTGCACCTAATTTCAGTTTCAAATTACGACTTTTAATACCGAGAATATGCCAATTACTGAAAACGGCGATGGGTCATATTTTGCCCAAACCCCCCTGCACTTTTCAAAATGTCTGAAATGTCGGAAATTTGACTCCTGAGCGTGATTTTTGAGCCGAATTCTGACTCTCTGCACCTATTTTCAGTTTCAAATTACGACTTTTTATACCGAAAATATGCCAATTACTGAAAACGGCGATGGGTCATATTTTGCCCAAATCCCCCAGCAGTTTTCAAAATGTCTGAAATGTCGGAAATTTGACTCCTGAGCGTGATTTTTGAGCCGAATTCTGACTTTCTGCACTTATTTTCAGTTTCAAATTACGACGTTTCCTACCGAAAATATGCCAATTACTATTAACGGCGATGGGTCATATTTTGCCCAAACCCCCCTGCAGTTTTCAAAATGTCTGAAATATCGGAAATTTGACTCCTGAGAGTGATTTTTGAGCCGAATTTTGACTCTCTGCACCTTTTTTTCAGTTTCAAATTACGACGTTTCATACCGAAAATATGCTAATTACTGAAAACGGCGATGGGACATATTTTGCCCAAACCCCCCTGCAGTTTTCAAAATGTCTGAAATGTTGGAAATTTGACTCCTGAGCGTGATTTTTGAGCCGAATTTTGACTCTCTGCACCTATTTTCAGTTTCAAATTACGTCGTTTCATACCGAAAATATGCCAATTACTGAAAACGGCGATGGGTCATATTTTGCCCAAGCCCCCTGCAGTTTTTAAAATGTCTGAAATGTCTGAAATTCGACTCCTGAGCGTAAGTTTTGAGCCGAATTCTTACTCTCTGCACCTATTTTCAGTTTCAAATTACGACGTTTCATAACGAAAATATGCCAATTACTGTAAACGGCGATAGGTCATATTTTGCCCAAACCCCCCTACAGTTTTCAAAATGTCTGAAATGTCGGAAATTTGACTCCTGAGCGTGATTTTTGAGCCGAATCTGCACCTATTTTCAGTTTCAAATTACGACTTTTTATACCGAAAATATGCCAATAACTGAAAACAGCGATGGGTCATATTTTGCCAAACCCCCCTGCAGCTTTCAAAATGTCTGAAATGTCGGAAATTTGACTCCTGAGCGTGATTTTTGAGCCGAATTCTGACTCTCTGCACCTATTTTCAGTTTCAAATTACGACGTTTCATACCGAAAATATGCCAATTACTGTAAACGGCGATGGGTCATATTTTGCCCAAACCCCCCTGCAGTTTTCAAAATGTCTGAAATATCGGAAATTTGACTCCTGAGAGTGATTTTTGAGCCGAATTCTGACTCTCTGCATCTGTTTTCAGTTTCAAATTACGACTTTTTATACCGAAAATATGCCAATTACTGAAAACAGCGATGGGTCATATTTTGCCCAAACCCCCCTGCAGTTTTCAAAATGTCTGAAATGTCGGAAATTTGACTCCTGAGCGTGATTTTTGAGCCGAATTCTGATTCTCTGCACCTATTTTCAGTTTCAAATTACGAAGTTTCATACCGAAAATATGCCAATTACTGTAAAAGGCGATGGGTCATGTTTTGCCCAAACCCCCCTGCAGTTTTCAAAATGTCTGAAATGTCGGAAATTTGACTCCTGAGCGTGATTTTTGAGCCGAATTCTGACTCTCTGCACCTATTTTCAGTTTCAAATTACGACTTTTATACCGAAAATATGCCAATTACTGAAAACGGCGATGGGTCATATTTTGCCCAAACCCTCTGCAGTTTTTAAAATGTCTGAAATGTCGAAAATTTGACTCCTGAGCGTGATTTTTGAGCCGAATTCTGACTCTCTGCACCTATTTTCAGTTTCAAATTACGATTTTTATACCGAAAATATGCCAATTACTGAAAACGGCGATGGGTCATATTTTGCCCAAACCCCCCTGCAGTTTTTAAAATGTCTGAAATGTCGAAAATTTGACTCCTGAGCGTGATTTTTGAGCCGAATTCTGACTTTCGGCACCTATTTTCAGTTTCAAATTACGACGTTTCCTACCGAAAATATGCCAATTACTGAAAACGGCGATGGGACATATTTTGCCAAAACCCCCCTGCAGTTTTCAAAATGTCTGAAATGTTGGAAATTTGACTCCTGAGCGTGATTTTTGAGCCGAATTCTGACTCTCTGCACCTAATTTCAGTTTCAAATTACGACTTTTTATACCGAAAATATGCCAATTACTGAAAACGGCGAAGGGTCATATTTTGCCCAAACCCCCCTGCAGTTTTCAAAATGTCTGAAATGTCGGAAATTTGACTCCTGAGCGTGATTTTTGAGCTGAATTCTGACTCTCTGCACCTGTTTTCAGTTTCAAATAACGACTTTTTATACCGAAAATATGCCAATTACTGAAAACGGCGATGGGACATATTTTGCACAAACCCCCCTGCAGTTTTCAAAACGTCTGAAATGTCGGAAATTTGACTCCTGAGCGTGATTTTTGAGCCGAATTCTGACTTTCTGCACCTATTTTCAGTTTCAAATTACGACGTTTCCTACCGAAAAAATGCCAATTACTATAAACGGCGATGGGTCATATTTTGCCCAAACCCCCCCCTGCAGTTTTCAAAATGTCTGAAATGTCGGAAATTTGACTCCTGGGCGTGATTTTTTATCCAAATTTTGACTCTCTGCACCTATTTTCAGTTTCAAATTACGACGTTTCCTACCGAAAATATGCCAATTACTGAAAACGGCGATGGGACATATTTTGCCCAAACCCCCCTGCAGTTTTCAAAATGTCTGAAATGTTGGAAATTTGACTCCTGAGCGTGATTTTTGAGCCGAATTCTGACTCTCTGCACCTAATTTCAGTTTCAAATTACGACTTTTTATACCGAAAATATGCCAATTACTGAAAACGGCGAAGGGTCATATTTTGCCCAAACCCCCCTGCAGTTTTCAAAATGTCTGAAATGTCGGAAATTTGACTCCTGAGCGTGATTTTTGAGCCGAATTCTGACTCTCTGCACCTGTTTTCAGTTTAAAATTTCGACTTTTTATACCGAAAATATGCCAATTACTGAAAACGGCAATGGGACATATTTTGCCCAAACCCCCCTGCAGTTTTCAAAACGTCTGAAATGTCGGAAATTTGACTCCTGAGCGTGATTTTTGAGCCGAATTCTGACTTTCTGCACCTATTTTCAGTTTCAAATTACGAAGTTAACTACCGAAAATATGCCAATTACTATAAACGGCGATGGGTCATATTTTGCCCAAACCCCCCCTGCAGTTTTCAAAATGTCTGAAATGTCGGAAATTTGACTCCTGGGCGTGATTTTTTATCCAAATTTTGACTCTCTGCACCTATTTTCAGTTTCAAATTACGACTTTTTATACCGAAAATATGCCAATTACTGAAAACGGCGATGGGTCATATTTTGCCCAAACCCCCTGCAGTTTTCAAAATGTCTGAAATGTCGGAATTTTGACTCCTGAGCGTAAGTTTTTAGCCGAATTCTGACTCTCTGCACCTATTTTCAGTTTCAAATTACGACGTTTCATAACGAAAATATGCCAATTACTGTAAACGGCGATGGGTCATATTTTGCCCAAACCCCCCTACAGTTTTTAAAACGTCTGAAATGTCTTAAATTTGACTCCTGAGCGTGATTTTTGAGCCGAATTCTGACTGTCTGCACCTATTTTCAGTTTCAAATTACGAATTTTCATAACGAAAATATGCCAATTACTGTAAACGGCGATGGGTCATATTTTGCCCAAACCCCCCTGCAGTTTTCAAAATGTTTGAAATGTCGGAAATTTGACTACTGAGCATGATTTTTGAGCCGAATTCTGACTCTCTGCACCTATTTTCAGTTTCAAATAACGACTTTTTATACCGAAAATATGCCAATTACTGAAAACGGCGATGGGTCAAATTTTGCCCAAACCCCCTGCACTTTTCAAAATGTCTGAAATGTCGGAAATTTGACTCCTGAGCGGGATTTTTGAGCCGAATTCTGACTCTCTGCACGTATTCTCAGTTTCAAATTACGACTTTTTATACCGAAAATATGCCAATAACTGAAAACGGCGATGGGTCATATTTTGCCCAAACCCCCCTGCAGTTTTCAAAATGTCTAAATGTCGGAAATTTGACTCCTGAGCGTGATTTTTGAGCCGAATTCTGACTCTCTGCACCTATTTTCAGTTTCAAATTACGAATTTTTATACTGAAAATATGCCATTTACTGAAAACGGCGATGGGTCATATTTTGCCCAAACCCCCCTGCACTTTTCAAAATGTCTGAAATGTTGGAAATTTGACTCCTGAGCGTAAGTTTTGAGCCGAATTCTGACTCTCTGCACCTATTTTCAGTTTCAAATTACGACGTTTCATAACGAAAATATGCCAATTACTGTAAACGGCGATGGGTCATATTTTGCCCAAACCCCCCTACAGTTTTCAAAATGTCTGAAATGTCGGAAATTTGACTCCTGAGCGTGATTTTTGAGCCGAATTCTGACTCTCTGCACCTATTTTCAGTTTCAAATTACGACGCTTCGTACCGAAAATATGCCAATTACTGAAAACGGCGATGGGTCATACTTTGTCCAAACCCCCCTGCAGTTTTTAAAACGTCTGAAATGTCTGAAATTTGACTCCTGAGCGTGATTTTTGAGCCGAATTCTGACTCTCTGCACCTATTTTCAGTTTCAAATTACGACTTTTCATAACGAAAATATGCCAATTACTGTAAACAGCGATGGGTCATATGTTGCCCAAACCCCCCTGCAGTTTTCAAAATGTCTGAAATGTCGGAAATTTTACTCCTGAGCGTGATTTTTGAGCCGAATTCAGACTCTCTGCACCTATTTTCAGTTTCAAATTACGACGTTTCGTACCGAAAAATATGCCAATTACTGAAAACGGCGATGGGTCATATTTTGCCCAAACCCCCCTGCAGTTTTCAAAATGTCTGAAATGTCGGAAATTTGACTCCTGAGCGTGATTTTTGAGCCGAATTCTGACTCTCTGCACCTATTTTCAGTTTCAAATTACGACGTATCATACCGAAAATATGCCAATTACTGTAAACGGCGATGGGTCATATTTTGCCCAAACCCCCCTGCAGTTTTCAAAATGTCTGAAATGTCGGAAATTTGACTCCTGAGCGTGATTTTTTATCTGAATTCTGGATCTCTGCACCTAATTTCAGTTTCAAATTACGACTTTTTATACCGAAAATATGCCAATTACTGAAAATGGCGATGGGTCATATTTTGCCCAAACCCCCTGCACTTTTCAAAATGTCTGAAATGTCGGAAATTTGACTCCTGAGCGTGATTTTTGAGCCGAATTCTGACTCTCTGCACCTATTTTCAGTTTCAAATTACGATTTTTATACCGAAAATATGCCAATTACTGAAAACGGCGATGGGTCATATTTTGCCCAAACCCCCCTGCAGTTTTTAAAATGTCTGAAATGTCGAAAATTTGACTCCTGAGCGTGATTTTTGAGCCGAATTCTGACTTTCGGCACCTATTTTCAGTTTCAAATTACGACGTTTCCTACCGAAAACATGCCAATTACTAAAAACGGCGATGGGACATATTTTGCCCAAACCCCCCTGCAGTTTTCAAAATGTCTGAAATGTTGGAAATTTGACTCCTGAGCGTGATTTTTGAGCCGAATTCTGACTCTCTGCACCTAATTTCAGTTTCAAATTACGACTTTTTATACCGAAAATATGCCAATTACTGAAAACGGCGATGGGACATATTTTGCCCAAACCCCCCTGCAGTTTTCAAAACGTCTGAAATGTCGGAAATTTGACTCCTGAGCGTGATTTGTGAGCCGAATTCTGACTTTCTGCACCTATTTTCAGTTTCCAATTACGACGTTTCCTACCGAAAATATGCCAATTACTATAAACGGCGATGGGTCATATTTTGCCCAAACCCCCCCTGCAGTTTTCAAAATGTCTGAAATGTCGGAAATTTGACTCCTGGGCGTGATTTTTTATCCGAATTTTGACTCTCTGCACCTATTTTCAGTTTCAAATTACGACTTTTTATACCGAAAATATGCCAATTACTGAAAACGGCGAGGGGTCATATTTTGCCCAAACCCCCTGCAGTTTTCAAAATGTCTGAAAAGTCGGAAATTTGACTCCTGAGCGTAAGTTTTTAGCCGAATTCTGACTCTCTGCACTTATTTTCAGTTTCAAATTACGACGTTTCATAACGAAAATATGCCAATTACTGTAAACGGCGATGGGTCATATTTTGCCCAAACCCCCCTACAGTTTTTAAAACGTCTGAAATGTCTTAAATTTGACTCCTGAGCGTGATTTTTGAGCCGAATTCTGACTCTCTGCACCTATTTTCAGTTTCAAATTACGAATTTTCATAACGAAAATATGCCAATTACTGTAAACGGCGATGGGTCATATTTTGCCCAAACCCCCCTGCAGTTTTCAAAAGGTTTGAAATGTCGGAAATTTGAATCCTGAGCATGATTTTTGAGCCGAATTCTGACTCTCTGCACCTATTTTCAGTTTCAAATAACGACTTTTTATACCGAAAATATGCCAATTACTGAAAACGGCGATGGGTCATATTTTGCCACAACCCCCTGCACTTTTCAAAATGTCTGAAATGTCGGAAATTTGACTCCTGAGCGGAATTTTTGAGCCGAATTCTGACTCTCTGCACGTATTTTCAGTTTCAAATTATGACTTTTTATACCGAAAATATGCCAATAACTGAAAACGGCGATGGGTCATATTTTGCCCAAACCCCCCTGCAGTTTTCAAAATGTCTGAAATGTCGGAAATTTGACTCCTGAGCGTGATTTTTGAGCCGAATTCTGCCTCTCTGCACCTATTTTCAGTTTCAAATTACGAATTTTTATACCGAAAATATGCCAATTACTGAAAACGGCGATGGGTCATATTTTGCCCAAACCCCCCTGCACTTTTCAAAATGTCTGAAATGTTGGAAATTTGACTCCTGAGCGTGATTTTTGAGCCGAATTCTGACTCTCTGCACCTATTTTAAATTTCAAATTACGTCGTTTCATACCGAAAATATTCCAATTACTGAAAACGGCGATGCGTCATATTTTGCCAAAACCCCCCTGCAATTTTCAAAATGTCTGAAATGTAGGAAATTTGACTCCTGAGCGTGATGTTTTATCTGAATTCTGACTCTCTGCACCTAATTTCAGTTTCAAATTACGACTTTTTATACCGAAAATATGTCAATTACTGAAAACGGCGATGGGTCATATTTTGCCCAAACCCCCCTGCAGTTATCAAAATGTCTGAAATGTCGGAAATTTGACTCCTGAGCGTGATTTTTGAGCCGAATTCTGACTCTCTGCACCTGTTTTCAGTTCCAAATTACGACTTTTTATACCGAAAATATTGCAATTACTGAAGACAGCGATGGGACATATTTTACCCAAACCCCCCTGCAGTTTTCAAAATGTCTGAAATGTCGGAAATTTGACTCCTGAGCGTAAGTTTTGAGCCGAATTCTGACTCTCTGCACCTATTTTCAGTTTCAAATTACGACGTTTCATAACGAAAATATGCCAATTACTGTAAACGGCGATGGGTCATATTTTGCCCAAACCCCCCTACAGTTTTCAAAATGTCTGAAATGTCGGAAATTTGACTCCTGAGCGTGATTTTTGAGCCGAATTCTGACTCTCTGCACCTATTTTCAGTTTCAAATTACGACGTTTCGTACCGAAAATATGCCAATTACTGAAAACGGCGATGGGTCATATTTTGTCCAAACCCCCCTGCAGTTTTTAAAACGTCTGAAATGTCTGAAATTTGACTCCTGAGCGTGATTTTTGAGCCGAATTCTGACTCTCTGCACCTATTTTCAGTTTCAAATTACGACTTTTCATAACGAAAATATGCCAATTACTGTAAACGGCGATGGGTCATATTTTGCCCAAACCCCCCTGCAGTTTTCAAAATGTCTGAAATGTCGGAAATTTGACTCCTGAGCGTGATTTTTGAGCCGAATTCAGACTCTCTGCACCTATTTTCAGTTTCAAATTACGACGTTTCGTACCGAAAAATATGCCAATTACTGAAAACGGCGATGGGTCATATTTTGCCCAAACCCCCCTGCAGTTGTTTGAAATGTCGGAAATTTGACTCCTGAGCGTGATTTTTGAGCCGAATTCTGACTCTCTGCACCTATTTTCAGTTTCAAATTACGACGTATCATACCGAAAATATGCCAATTACTGTAAACGGCGATGGGTCATATTTTGCCCCAACCCCCCTGCAGTTTTCAAAATGTCTGAAATGTCGGAAATTTGACTCCTGAGCGTGATTTTTTATCTGAATTCTGATTCTCTGCACCTAATTTCAGTTTCAAATTACGACTTTTTATACCGAAAATATGCCAATTACTGAAAATGGCGATGGGTCATATTTTGCCCAAACCCCCTGCACTTTTCAAAATGTCTGAAATGTCGGAAATTTGACTCCTGAGCGTGATTTTTGAGCCGAATTCTGACTCTCTGCACCTATTTTCAGTTTCAAATTACTACTTTTTAAACCGAAAATATGCCAATTACTGAAAACGGTGATGGGTCATATTTTGCCCAAACCCCCCTGCAGTTTTCAAAATGTCTGAAATGTCGGAAATTTGACTCCTGAGCGTGATTTTTGAGCCGAATTCTGACTCTCTGCACCTTTTTCAGTTTCAAATTACGACTTTTCATACCGAAAATATGCCAATTACTGAAAACAGCGATGGGTCATATTTTGCCCAAACCCCCCTGCAGTTTTCAAAATGTCTGAAATGTCGGAAATTTGACTCCTGTGCGTGATTTTTGAGCCGAATTCTGACTCTCTGCACCTGTTTTCAGTTTCAAATTACTACTTTTTATACCGAAAATATGCCAATTACTGAAAACGGCGATGGGTCATATTTTGCTCAAACCCCCCGGCAGTTTTCAAAATGTCTGAAATGTCGGAAATTTGACTCCTGAGCGTGATTTTTTAGCCGAATTCTGACTCTCTGCACCTATTTTCAGTTTCAAATTACGAAGTATCATACCGAAAATATGCAAATTACTGTAAACGGCGATGGGTCATATTTTGCCCAAACCCCCCTGCAGTTTTCAAAATGTCTGAAATGTCGGAAATTTGACTCCTGAGCGT
Organism: Procambarus clarkii; assembly: GCF_040958095.1. NCBI lineage: Eukaryota > Metazoa > Arthropoda > Malacostraca > Decapoda > Cambaridae > Procambarus > Procambarus clarkii. The sequence goes on from NC_091224.1 coordinate 1,590,937, forward strand.
GATTTTTGAGCCGAATTCTGACTCTCTGCACCTATTTTCAGTTTCAAATTACGACTTTTTATACCGAAAATATGCCAATTACTGAAAACGGCGATGGGTCATATTTTGCCCAAACCCCCCTGCAGTTTTCAAAATGTCTGAAATGTCGGAAATTTGACTCCTGAGCGTGATTTTTGAGCCGAATTCTGACTCTCTGCACCTATTTTCAGTTTCAAATTACGACTTTTTATACCGAAAATATGCCAATTACTGAAAACGGCGATGGGTCATATTTTGCCCAAACCCCCTGCACTTTTCAAAATGTCTGAAATGTCGCAAATTTGACTCCTGAGCGTGATTTTTGAGCCGAATTCTGACTCTCTGCACCTATTTTCAGTTTCAAATTACGATTTTTATACCGAAAATATGCCAATAACTGAAAACGGCGATGGGTCATATTTTGCCCAAACCCCCTGCACTTTTCAAAATGTCTGAAATGTCGGAAATTTGACTCCTGAGCGTGATTTTTGAGCCGAATTCTGACTCTCTGCACCTGTTTTCAGTTTCAAATTACGACTTTTTATACCGAAAATATGCCAATTACTGAAAACGGCGAAGGGACATATTTTGCCCAAACCCCCCTGCAGTTTTCAAAATGTCTGAAATGTCGGAAATTTGACTCCTGAGCGTGATTTTTGAGCCGAATTCTGACTCTCTACACCTATTTTCAGTTTCAAATTACGACGTTTCATAACGAAAATATGCCAATTACTGTAAACGGCGATGGGTCATATTTTGCCCAAACCCCCCTACAGTTTTCAAAATGTTTGAAATGTCGCAAATTTGACTCCTGAGCGTGATTTTTGAGCCGAATTCTGACTCTCTGCACCTATTTTCAGTTTCAAATTACGACGTTTCGTACCGAAAATATGCCAATTACTGAAAACGGCGATGGGTCATATTTTGTCCAAACCCCCCTGCAGTTTTTAAAATGTCTGAAATTTGAATCCTGAGCGTGATTTTTGAGCCGAATTCTGACTCTCTGCACCTATTTTCAGTTTCAAATTACGACTTTTCTTAACGAAAATATGCCAATTACTGTAAACGGCGATGGGTCATATTTTGCCCAAACCCCCCTGCAGTTTTCAAAATGTCTGAAATGTCGGAAATTTGACTCCTGAGCGTGATTTTTGAGCCGAATTCTGACTCTATGCACCTATTTTCAGTTTCAAATTACGACGTATCATACCGAAAATATGCCAATTACTGTAAACGGCGATGGGTCATATTTTGCCCAAACCCCCCTGCAGTTTTCAAAATGTCTGAAATGTCGGAAATTTGACTCCTGAGCGTGATTTTTTTATCTGAATTCTGACTCTGCACCTAATTTCAGTTTCAAATTACGACTTTTTATACCGAAAATATGCCAATTACTGAAAACGGCGATGGGTCATATTTTGCCCAAACCCCCCTGCAGTTTTCAAAATGTCTGAAATGTAGGAAATTTGACTCCTGAGCGTGATTTTTGAGCCGAATTCTGACTCTCTGCACCTATTTTCAGTTTCAAATTACGACGATTACGATTTCAAATTATCATACCGAAAATATGCCAATTACTGAAAACGGCGATGGGTCATATTTTGCCCAAACCCCCCTGCAGTTTTTAAAATGTCTGAAATGTCGAAAATTTGACTCCTGAGCGTGATTTTTGAGCCGAATTCTGACTTTCGGCACCTATTTTCAGTTTCAAATTACGACGTTTCCTACCGAAAACATGCCAATTACTAAAAACGGCGATGGGACATATTTTGCCCAAACCCCCCTGCAGTTTTCAAAATGTCTGAAATGTTGGAAATTTGACTCCTGAGCGTGATTTTTGAGCCGAATTCTGACTCTCTGCACCTAATTTCAGTTTCAAATTACGACTTTTTATACCGAAAATATGCCAATTACTGAAAACGGCGAAGGGTCATATTTTGCCCAAACCCCCCTGCAGTTTTCAAAATGTCTGAAATGTCGGAAATTTGACTCCTGAGCGTGATTTTTGAGCCGAATTCTAACTCTCTGCACCTGTTTTCAGTTTCAAATTACGACTTTTTATACCGAAAATATGCCAATTACTGAAAACGGCGATGGGACATATTTTGCCCAAACCCCCCTGCAGTTTTCAAAACGTCTGAAATGTCGGAAATTTGACTCCTGAGCGTGATTTGTGAGCCGAATTCTGACTTTCTGCACCTATTTTCAGTTTCCAATTACGACGTTTCCTACCGAAAATATGCCAATTACTATAAACGGCGATGGGTCATATTTTGCCCAAACCCCCCCTGCAGTTTTCAAAATGTCTGAAATGTCGGAAATTTGACTCCTGGGCGTGATTTTTTATCCGAATTTTGACTCTCTGCACCTATTTTCAGTTTCAAATTACGACTTTTTATACCGAAAATATGCCAATTACTGAAAACGGCGATGGGTCATATTTTGCCCAAACCCCCTGCAGTTTTCAAAATGTCTGAAATGTCGGAAATTTGACTCCTGAGCGTAAGTTTTTAGCCGAATTCTGACTCTCTGCACCTATTTTCAGTTTCAAATTACGACGTTTCATAACGAAAATATGCCAATTACTGTAAACGGCGATGGGTCATATTTTGCCCAAACCCCCCTACAGTTTTTAAAACGTCTGAAATGTCTTAAATTTGACTCCTGAGCGTGATTTTTGAGCCGAATTCTGACTCTCTGCACCTATTTTCAGTTTCAAATAACGACTTTTTATACCGAAAATATGCCAATTACTGAAAACGGCGATGGGTCATATTTTGCCCAAACCCCCTGCAGTTTTCAAAATGTCTGAAATGTCGGAAATTTGACTCCTGAGCGGAATTTTTGAGCCGAATTCTGACTCTCTGCACGTATTTTCAGTTTCAAATTACGACTTTTTATACCGAAAATATGCCAATTACTGAAAACGGCGATGGGTCATATTTTGCCCAAACCCCCCTGCACTTTTCAAAATGTCTGAAATGTTGGAAATTTGACTCCTGAGCGTGATTTTTGAGCCGAATTCTGACTCTCTGCACCTATTTTCAATTTCAAATTACGTCGTTTCATACCGAAAATATTCCAATTACTGAAAACGGCGATGCGTCATATTTTGCCCAAACCCCCCTGCAGTTTTCAAAATGTCTGAAATGTAGGAAATTTGACTCCTGAGCGTGATGTTTTATCTGAATTCTGACTCTCTGCACCTAATTTCAGTTTCAAATTACGACTTTTTATACCGAAAATATGTCAATTACTGAAAACGGCGATGGGTCATATTTTGCCCAAACCCCCCTGCAGTTATCAAAATGTCTGAAATGTCGGAAATTTGACTCCTGAGCGTGATTTTTGAGCCGAATTCTGACTCTCTGCACCTGTTTTCAGTTCCAAATTACGACTTTTTATACCGAAAATATGCCAATTACTGAAGACAGCGATGGGACATATTTTACCCAAACCCCCCTGCAGTTTTCAAAATGTCTGAAATGTCGGAAATTTGACTCCTGAGCGTAAGTTTTGAGCCGAATTCTGACTCTCTGCACCTATTTTCAGTTTCAAATTACGACGTTTCATAACGAAAATATGCCAATTACTGTAAACGGCAATGGGTCATATTTTGCCCAAACCCCCCTACAGTTTTCAAAATGTCTGAAATGTCGGAAATTTGACTCCTGAGCGTGATTTTTGAGCCGAATTCTGACTCTCTGCACCTATTTTCAGTTTCAAATTGCGACGTTTCGTACCGAAAATATGCCAATTACTGAAAACGGCGATGGGTCATATTTTGTCCAAACCCCCCTGCAGTTTTTAAAACGTCTGAAATGTCTGAAATTTGACTCCTGAGCGTGATTTTTGAGCCGAATTCTGACTCTCTGCACCTATTTTCAGTTTCAAATTACGACTTTTCATAACGAAAATATGCCAATTACTGTAAACGGCGATGGGTCATATTTTGCCCAAACCCCCCTGCAGTTTTCAAAATGTCTGCAATGTCGGAAATTTGATTCCTGAGCGTGATTTTTGAGCCGAATTCAGACTCTCTGCACCTATTTTCAGTTTCAAATTACGACGTTTCGTACCGAAAAATATGCCAATTACTGAAAACGGCGATGGGTCATATTTTGCCCAAACCCCCCTGCAGTTGTCTGAAATGTCGGAAATTTGACTCCTGAGCGTGATTTTTGAGCCGAATTCTGAATCTCTGCACCTATTTTCAGTTTCAAATTACGACGTATCATACCGAAAATATGCCAATTACTGTAAACGGCGATTGGTCATATTTTGCCCCAACCCCCCTGCAGTTTTCAAAATGTCTGAAATGTCTGAAATTTGACTCCTGAGCGTGATTTTTGATCTGAATTCTGATTCTCTGCACCTAATTTCAGTTTCAAATTACGACTTTTTATACCGAAAATATGCCAATTACTGAAAATGGCGATGGGTCATATTTTGCCCAAACCCCCTGCACTTTTCAAAATGTCTGAAATGTCGGAAATTTGACTCCTGAGCGTGATTTTTGAGCCGAATTCTGACTCTCTGCACCTATTTTCAGTTTCAAATTACTACTTTTTAAACCGAAAATATGCCAATTACTGAAAACGGTGATGGGTCATATTTTGCCCAAACCCCCCTGCAGTTTTCAAAATGTCTGAAATGTCGGAAATTTGACTCCTGAGCGTGATTTTTGAGCCGAATTCTGACTCTCTGCACCTTTTTCAGTTTCAAATTACGACTTTTCATACCGAAAATATGCCAATTACTGAAAACAGCGATGGGTCATATTTTGCCCAAACCCCCCTGCAGTTTTCAAAATGTCTGAAATGTCGGAAATTTGACTCCTGAGCGTGATTTTTTAGCCGAATTCTGACTCTCTGCACCTATTTTCAGTTTCAAATTACGAAGTATCATACCGAAAATATGCAAATTACTGAAAACGGCGATGGGTCATATTTTGCCCAAACCCCCTGCACTTTTCAAAATGTCTGAAATGTCGGAAATTTGACTCCTGAGCGTGATTTTTGAGCCGAATTCTGACTCTCTGCACCTGTTTTCAGTTTCAAATTACGACTTTTTATACCGAAAATATGCCAATTACTGAAAACGGCGAAAGGACATATTTTGCCCAAATCCCCCTGCAGTTTTCAAAATGTCTGAAATGTCGGAAATTTGACTCCTGTGCGTGATTTTTGAGCCGAATTCTGACTCTCTGCACCTGTTTTCAGTTTCAAATTACTACTTTTTATACCGAAAATATGCCAATTACTGAAAACGGCGATGGGTCATATTTTGCTCAAACCCCTCGGCAGTTTTCAAAATGTCTGAAATGTCGGAAATTTGACTCCTGAGCGTGATTTTTTAGCCGAATTCTGACTCTCTGCACCTATTTTCAGTTTCAAATTACGACTTTTTATACCGAAAATATGCCAATTACTGAAAACGGCGATGGGTCATATTTTGCCCAAACCCCCTGCACTTTTCAAAATGTCTGAAATGTCGCAAATTTGACTCCTGAGCGTGATTTTTGAGCCGAATTCTGACTCTCTACACCTATTTTCAGTTTCAAATTACGACTTTTTATACCGAAAATATGCCAATAACTGAAAACGGCGATGGGTCATATTTTGCCCAAACCCCCTGCACTTTTCAAAATGTCTGAAATGTCGGAAATTTGACTCCTGAGCGTGATTTTTGAGCCGAATTCTGACTCTCTGCACCTATTTTCAGTTTCAAATTACGACGTTTCGTACCGAAAATATGCCAATTACTGAAAACGGCGATGGGTCATATTTTGTCCAAACCCCCCTGCAGTTTTTAAAATGTCTGAAATGTCTGAAATTTGAATCCTGAGCGTGATTTTTGAGCCGAATTCTGACTCTCTGCACCTATTTTCAGTTTCAAATTACGACTTTTCATAACGAAAATATGCCAATTACTGTAAACGGCGATGGGTCATATTTTGCCCAAACCCCCCTGCAGTTTTCAAAATGTCTGCAATGTCGGAAATTTGACTCCTGAGCGTGATTTTTGAGCCGAATTCTGACTCTATGCACCTATTTTCAGTTTCAAATTACGATGTATCATACCGAAAATATGCCAATTACTGTAAACGGCGATGGGTCATATTTTGCCCAAACCCCCCTGCAGTTTTCAAAATGTCTGAAATGTCGGAAATTTGACTCCTGAGCGTGATTTTTTTATCTGAATTCTGACTCTGCACCTAATTTCAGTTTCAAATTACGACTTTTTATACCGAAAATATGCCAATTACTGAAAACGGCGATGGGTCATATTTTGCCCAAACCCCCCTGCAGTTTTCAAAATGTCTGAAATGTAGGAAATTTGACTCCTGAGCGTGATTTATGAGCCGAATTCTGACTCTCTGCACCTATTTTCAGTTTCAAATTACGACGAATACGATTTCAAATTATCATACCGAAAATATGCCAATTACTGAAAACGGCGATGGGTCATATTTTGCCCAAACCCCCCTGCAGTTTTCAAAATGTCTGAAATGTCGGAAATTTGTCTCCTGAGCGTGATTTTTTATCTGAATTCTGACTCTCTGCACCTAATTTCAGTTTCAAATTACGACTTTTTATACCGAAAATATGCCAATTACTGAAAACGGCGACGGGTCATATTTTGCCCAAACCCCCTGCAATTTTCAAAATGTCTGAAATGTCGCAAATTTGACTCCTGAGCGTAATTTTTGAGCCGAATTCTGACTCTCTGCACCTATTTTCAGTTTCAAATTACGACGTTTCCTACCGAAAATATGCCAATTACTGTAAACGGCGATGGGTCATATTTTGCCCAAACCCCCCTGCAGTTTTCAAAATGTCTGAAATGTCGGAAATTTGACTCCTGAGCGTGATTTTTGAGCCGAATTCTGACTCTCTGCACCTATTTTCAGTTTCAAATTACGACTTTTTATACCGAAAATATGCCAATTACTGAAAACGGCGATGGGTCATATTTTGCCCAAACCCCCCTGCAGTTTTCAAAATGTCTGAAATGTCGGAAATTTGACTCCTGAGCGTGATTTTTTTATCTGAATTCTGACTCTGCACCTAATTTCAGTTTCAAATTACGACTTTTTATACCGAAAATATGCCAATTACTGAAAACGGCGATGGGTCATATTTTGCCCAAACCCCCCTGCAGTTTTCAAAATGTCTGAAATGTAGGAAATTTGACTCCTGAGCGTGATTTTTGAGCCGAATTCTGACTCTCTGCACCTATTTTCAGTTTCAAATTACGACGATTACGATTTCAAATTATCATACCGAAAATATGCCAATTACTGAAAACGGCGATGGGTCATATTTTGCCCAAACCCCCCTGCAGTTTTCAAAATGTCTGAAATGTCGGAAATTTGTCTCCTGAGCGTGATTTTTTATCTGAATTCTGACTCTCTGCACCTAATTTCAGTTTCAAATTACGACTTTTTATACCGAAAATATGCCAATTACTGAAAACGGCGACGGGTCATATTTTGCCCAAACCCCCTGCAATTTTCAAAATGTCTGAAATGTCGCAAATTTGACTCCTGAGCGTAATTTTTGAGCCGAATTCTGACTCTCTGCACCTATTTTCAGTTTCAAATTACGACGTTTCCTACCGAAAATATGCCAATTACTGTAAACGGCGATGGGTCATATTTTGCCCAAACCCCCCTGCAGTTTTCAAAATGTCTGAAATGTCGGAAATTTGACTCCTGAGCGTGATTTTTGAGCCGAATTCTGACTCTCTGCACCTATTTTCAGTTTCAAATTACGACTTTTTATACCGAAAATATGCCAATTACTGAAAACGGCGATGGGTCATATTTTGCCCAAACCCCCCTGCAGTTTTCAAAATGTCTGAAATGTCGGAAATTTGACTCCTGAGCGTGATTTTTGAGCCGAATTCTGAGTCTCTGCACCTATTTTCAGTTTCAAATTACGTCGTTTCATACCGAAAATATGCCAATTACTGAAAACGGCGATCGGTCATATTTTGCCCAAACCCCACTGCAGTTTTTAAAATGTCTGAAATGTCGGAAATTTGTCTTTTGAGCGTGATTTTTGAGTTGAATTCTGACTCTCTGCACCTATTTTCAGTTTAAAATTACGACGTTTCATACCGAAAATATGCAAATTACTGTCAACGGCGATGGGTCATATTTTGCCCAAACCCCCCTGCAGTTTTCAAAATGTCTGAAATGTCGGAAATTTGAATCATGAGCGTGTTTTTTTTCCGAATTCTGACTCTCTGCACCTAATTTCAGTTTCAAATTACGACTTTTTATACTGAAAATATGCCAATTACTGAAAACGGCGATGGGTCATAATTTGCCCAAATCCCCCTGCAGTTTTCAAAATGTCTGAAATGTAGGAAATTTGACTCCTGAGCGTGATTTTTTTTCCGCATTCTGACTCTCTGCACCTTTTTCAGTTTCAAATTACGACGTTTCATACCGAAAATATGCCAATTACTGTAAACGGCGATGGGTCATATTTTGCCCAAACCCCCCTGTTATTTTCAAAATGTCTGAAATATCGGAAATTTGACCCCTGAGAGTGATTTTTGAGCCGAATTCTGACTCTCTGCACCTATTTTCAGTTTCAAATTTCGACTCTTTATACCGAAAATATGCCAATTACTGAAAACGGCGATGGGTCATATTTTGCCCAAACCCCCCTCCAGTTTTCAAAATGTCTGAAATGTCGGAAATTTGACTCCTGAGCGTGATTTTATATCCGAATTCTGACTCTCTGCACCTATTTTCAGTTTCAAATTACGACTCTTTATACCGAAAATATGCCAATTACTGAAAACGGCGATGGGTCATATTTTGCCCAAACCCCCCTGCAGTTTTCAAAATGTCTGAAATGTCGGAAATTTGACTCCTGAGCGTGATTTTTGAGCCGAATTCTGACTCTCTGCACCTATTTTCAGTTTCAAATTACGACTTTTTATACCGAAAATATGCCAATTACTGAAAACAGCGATGGGTCATATTTTGCCCAAACCCCCCTGCAGTTTTCAAAATGTCTGAAATGTCGGAAATTTGACTCCTGAGCGTGATTTTTGAGCCGAATTCTGAGTCTCTGCACCTATTTTCAGTTTCAAATTACGTCGTTTCATACCGAAAATATGCCAATTACTGAAAACGGCGATCGGTCATATTTTGCCCAAACCCCCCTGCACTTTTTAAAATGACTGAAATGTCGGAAATTTGACTCCTGAGCGTGATTTTTTATCTGAATTCTGACTCTCTGCACCTATTTTCAGTTTAAAGTTACGACGTTTCATACCGAAAATATGCAAATTACTGTCAACGGCGATGGGTCATATTTTGCCCAAACCCCCCTGCAGTTTTCAAAATGTCTGAAATGTCGGAAATTTGAATCATGAGCGTGATTTTTTTTCCGAATTCTGACTGTCTGCACCTAATTTCAGTTTCAAATTACGACTTTTTATACTGAAAATATGCCAATTACTGAAAACGGCGATGGGTCATATTTTGCCCAAATCCCCCTGCAGTTTTCAAAATGTCTGAAACGTAGGAAATTTGACTCCTGAGCGTGATTTTTTTTTCCGCATTCTGACTCTCTGCACCTTTTTTCAGTTTCAATTTACGACGTTTCATACCGAAAATATGCCAATTACTGTAAACGGCGATGGGTCATATTTTGCCCAAACCCCACTGCAATTTTGAAAATGTCTGAAATATCGGAAATTTGACCCCTGAGAGTGATTTTTGAGCCGAATTCTGACTCTCTGCACCTATTTTCAGTTTCAAATTACGACTCTTTATACCGAAAATATGCCAATTACTGAAAACGGCGATGGGTCATATTTTGCCCAAACCCCCCTGCAGTTTTCAAAATGTCTGAAATGTCGGAAATTTGACTCCTAAGCGTGATTTTATATCCGAATTCTGACTCTCTGCACCTATTTTCAGTTTCATATTACGACTTTTTATACCGAACATATGCCAATTACTGAAAACGGCGAAGGGTCATATTTTGCCCAAACCCCCCTGCAGTTTTCAAAATGTCTGAAATGTCGGAAATTTGACTCCTGAACGTGATTTCTGCGCCGAATTCTGACTTTCTGCACCTATTTTCATTTCCAAATTACGAAGTTTCCTACCGAAAATATGCCAATTACTATAAACGGCGATGGGTCATTTTTTGCCCAAACCCCCCTGCAGTTTTTTCAAAATGTCTTGAAATGTCGGAAATTTGACTCCTGAGCGTGATTTTTTATCCGAATTCTGACTCTCTGCACCTATTTTCAGTTTTCAAATTACGACTTTTTTATACCGAAAATATGCCAATTACTGAAAACGGCGAGAGTCATATTTTGCCCAAACCCCCTGTAGTTTTCAAAATGTCTGAAATATCGGTAATTTGACTCCTGAGCGTGATTTTTGAGCGAATTCGGACTCTCTGCACGTAATTTTCAGTTTCAAATTACGACGTTTCATACCGAAAATATGCCAATTACTGAAAACGGCGATGGGTCCATATTTTGCCCAAACCCCCCTGCAGTTTCAAAATGTCTGAAATGTCGGAAATTTGACTCCTGACCGGGATTTTTGAGCCGAATTCTGACTCTCTGCTCCTATTTTCAGTTTCAAATTACGACGTTTCATACCGAAAATATCCCAATTACTATAAACAGCGATGGGTCATATTTTGCCCAAACTCCCCTGCAGTTTTTAAAATGTCTGAAATGTCGGAAATTTGACTCCTGAGCGTGATTTTTGAGCCGAATTCTGACTCTCTGCACCTTTTTTCAGTTTCAAATTACGACGATTCATACCGAAAATATGCCAATTACTGTAAACGGCGAAGGGCCATATTTTGCCCAATCCCCCTGCAGTTTTCAAAATGTCTGAAATGTCGGAAATTTGACTCCTGAGAGTGATTTTTGAGCCGAATTCTGACTCTCTGCACCTATTTTCAGTTTCAAATTACGTCTTTTTATACCGAAAATATGCCAATTACTGAAAACGGCGATGGGTCATATTTGGCCAAACCCCCCTGCAGTTTTCAAAATGTCTGAAATGTCGGAAATTTGACTCCTGAGCGTGATTTTTGAGCCGAATTCTGACTCTCTGCACCTATATTCAGTTTCAAATTACGTCGTTTCATAACGAAAATATGCCAATTACTGAAAACGGCGATGGGTAATATTTTGCCCAAACCCCCCTACAGTTTTTAAAATGTCTGAAATGTCGGAAATTTGACTCTTGAGAGTGATTTTTGAGCCGAATTCTGACTCTCTGCACCTATTTTCAGTTTCATATTACGACTTTTTATACCGAACATATGCCAATTACTGAAACGGCGATGGGTCATATTTTGCCAAACCCCCCTGCAGTTTTCAAAATGTCTGAAATGTCGGAAATTTGACTCCTGAGCGTGATTTTCGAGCCGAATTCTGACTCTCTGCACCTAATTTCAGTTCAAATTACGACTTTTTATACCGAAAATATGGCAATTACTGAAAACAGCGATGGGTCATATTTTGCCCAAACCCTCTGCAGTTTTCAAATGTCTGAAATGTCGGAAATTTGACTCCTGAGCGTGATTTTTAGCCGAATTCTGACTCTCTGCACCTATTTCAGTTTCAAATTACGACGTTTATACCGAAAATATGCCAATTACTGAAAACGGCGATGGGTCATATTTTGCCCAAACCCCCTGCAGTTTTCAAAATGTCTGAAATGTCGGAAATTTGACTCCTGAGCGTGATTTTTTAGCCGAATTCTGACTCTCTGCACCTATTTTCAGTTTCAAATTACGACTTTTTATACCGAAAATATGCCAATTACTGAAAACGGCGATGGGTCATATTTTGCCCAAACCCCCTGCAGTTTTCAAAATGTCTGAAATGTCGGAAATTTGACTCCTGAGCGTGATTTTTAGCCGAATTCTGACTCTCTGCACCTATTTTCAGTTTCAAATTACGACGTTTCATACCGAAAATATGCCAATTACTGAAAACGGCGATGGGTCATATTTTGCCCAAACCCCCCTGCAGTTTTCAAAATGTCTGAAATGTCGGAAATTTGACTCCTGAGCGTGATTTTTGAGCCGAATTCTGACTCTCTGCACCTATTTTCAGTTTCAAATTACGACGTTTCATACCGAAAATATCCAATTACTGAAAACGGCGATGGGTCATATTTTGCCCAAACCCCCTGCAGTTTTCAAAATGTCTGAAATGTCGGAAATTTGACTCCTGAGCGTGATTTTGAGCCGAATTCTGACTCTCTGCACCTATTTTCAGTTTCAAATTACGACGTTTATACCGAAAATATGCCAATTACTGAAAACGGCGATGGGTCATATTTTGCCCAAACCCCCTGCAGTTTTCAAAATGTCTGAAATGTCGGAAATTTGACTCCTGAGCGTGATTTTTTAGCCGAATTCTGACTCTCTGCACCTATTTTCAGTTTCAAATTACGACTTTTATACCGAAAATATGCCAATTACTGAAAACGGCGATGGGTCATATTTTGCCCAAACCCCCTGCAGTTTTCAAAATGTCTGAAATGTCGGAAATTTGACTCCTGAGCGTGATTTTTAGCCGAATTCTGACTCTCTGCACCTATTTTCAGTTTCAAATTACGACGTTTTATCCGAAAATATGCCAATTACTGAAAACGGCGATGGGTCATATTTTGCCCAAACCCCCTGCAGTTTTCAAAATGTCTGAAATGTCGGAAATTTGACTCCTGAGCGTGATTTTTGAGCCGAATTCTGACTCTCTGCACCTATTTTCAGTTTCAAATTACGACGTTTATACCGAAAATATGCCAATTACTGAAAACGGCGATGGGTCATATTTTGCCCAAACCCCCTGCAGTTTTCAAAATGTCTGAAATGTCGGAAATTTGACTCCTGAGCGTGATTTTTAGCCGAATTCTGACTCTCTGCACCTATTTTCAGTTTCAAATTACGACTTTTATACCGAAAATATGCCAATTACTGAAAACGGCGATGGGTCATATTTTGCCCAAACCCCCCTGCAGTTTTCAAAATGTCTGAAATGTCGGAAATTTGACTCCTGAGCGTGATTTTTAGCCGAATTCTGACTCTCTGCACCTATTTTCAGTTTCAAATTACGACGTTTATACCGAAAATATGCCAATTACTGAAAACGGCGATGGGTCATATTTTGCCCAAACCCCCTGCAGTTTTCAAAATGTCTGAAATGTCGGAAATTTGACTCCTGAGCGTGATTTTTGAGCCGAATTCTGACTCTCTGCACCTATTTTCAGTTTCAAATTACGACGTTTATACCGAAAATATGCCAATTACTGAAAACGGCGATGGGTCATATTTTGCCCAAACCCCCCTGCAGTTTTCAAAATGTCTGAAATGTCGGAAATTTGACTCCTGAGCGTGATTTTTAGCCGAATTCTGACTCTCTGCACCTATTTTCAGTTTCAAATTACGTTTATACCGAAAATATGCCAATTACTGAAAACGGCGATGGGTCATATTTTGCCCAAACCCCCTGCAGTTTTCAAAATGTCTGAAATGTCGGAAATTTGACTCCTGAGCGTGATTTTTAGCCGAATTCTGACTCTCTGCACCTATTTTCAGTTTCAAATTACGACGTTTCATACCGAAAATATGCCAATTACTGAAAACGGCGATGGGTCATATTTTGCCCAAACCCCCTGCAGTTTTCAAAATGTCTGAAATGTCGGAAATTTGACTCCTGAGCGTGATTTTTAGCCGAATTCTGACTCTCTGCACCTATTTTCAGTTTCAAATTACGACGTTTATACCGAAAATATGCCAATTACTGAAAACGGCGATGGGTCATATTTTGCCCAAACCCCCTGCAGTTTTCAAAATGTCTGAAATGTCGGAAATTTGACTCCTGAGCGTGATTTTTAGCCGAATTCTGACTCTCTGCACCTATTTCAGTTTCAAATTACGACGTTTATACCGAAAATATGCCAATTACTGAAAACGGCGATGGGTCATATTTTGCCCAAACCCCCCTGCAGTTTTCAAAATGTCTGAAATGTCGGAAATTTGACTCCTGAGCGTGATTTTTGAGCCGAATTCTGACTCTCTGCACCTATTTTCAGTTTCAAATTACGACTTTTATACCGAAAATATGCCAATTACTGAAAACGGCGATGGGTCATATTTTGCCCAAACCCCCTGCAGTTTTCAAAATGTCTGAAATGTCGGAAATTTGACTCCTGAGCGTGATTTTTGAGCCGAATTCTGACTCTCTGCACCTATTTTCAGTTTCAAATTACGACTTTTATACCGAAAATATGCCAATTACTGAAAACGGCGATGGGTCATATTTTGCCCAAACCCCCTGCAGTTTTCAAAATGTCTGAAATGTCGGAAATTTGACTCCTGAGCGTGATTTTTAGCCGAATTCTGACTCTCTGCACCTATTTTCAGTTTCAAATTACGACGTTTATACCGAAAATATGCCAATTACTGAAAACGGCGATGGGTCATATTTTGCCCAAACCCCCTGCAGTTTTCAAAATGTCTGAAATGTCGGAAATTTGACTCCTGAGCGTGATTTTTTAGCCGAATTCTGACTCTCTGCACCTATTTTCAGTTTCAAATTACGACTTTTATACCGAAAATATGCCAATTACTGAAAACGGCGATGGGTCATATTTTGCCCAAACCCCCTGCAGTTTTCAAAATGTCTGAAATGTCGGAAATTTGACTCCTGAGCGTGATTTTTAGCCGAATTCTGACTCTCTGCACCTATTTTCAGTTTCAAATTACGACGTTTCATACCGAAAATATCCAATTACTGAAAACAGCGATGGGTCATATTTTGCCCAAACCCCCTACCGGTTTTCAAAATGTCTGAAATGTCGGAAATTTGACTCCTGAGCGTGATTTTGAGCCGAAATCTGACTCTCTGCACTTATTTTCAGTTTCAAATTACGACGTTTCATACCGAACATATGCCAATTACTGAAAAGGGCGATGGGTCATATTTTGCCCAAACCCCCCTGCAGTTTTCAAAATGTCTGAAATGTCGGAAATTTGACTCCTGAGCGTGATTTTTCGAGCCGAATTCTGACTCTCTGCACCTAATTTCAGTTTCAAATTACGACATTTTATACCGAAAATATGCCAATTACTGAAAACGGCGATGGGTCATATTTTGCCCAAACCCCCCTGCAGTTTTCAAAATGTCTGAAATGTCGGAAATTTGACTCCTGAGCGTGATTTTGGAGCCGAATTCTGACTCTCTGCACCTATTTTCAGTTTCAAATTACGACTTTTTATACCGAAAATATGCCAATTACTGAAAACGGCGATGGGTCTTATTTTGCCCAAACCCCCCTGCAGTTTTTAAAATGTATGAAATGTCGAAAATTTGACTCCTGAGCGTGATTTTTGAGCCGAATTCTGACTTTCTGCACTTATTTTCAGTTTCAAATTACGACGTTTCCTACCGAAAATATGCCAATTGCTATAAACGGCGATGGGTCATATTTTGCCCAAACCCCCCTGCAGTTTTCAAAATGTCTGAAATGTCGGAAATTTGACTCCTAAACGTGATTTTTTTATCCGAATTCTGACTCTCTGCACCTATTTTCAGTTTCAAATTACGTTTTTTATACCGAAAATATGCCAATTACTGAAAACGGCGATGGGTCATATTTTGCCCAAACCCAATGCAGTTTTCAAAATGTCTGAAATTTCGGAAATTTGACTCCTGAGCGTGATTTTTTAGCCGAATTCGGACTCTCTGCACCTATTTTCAGTTTTAAATTACGACGTTTCAATCCGAAAATATTCCAATTACTGAAAACAGCGATGGGTCATATTTTGCCCAAACCCCCCTGCAGTTTTCAAAATGTCTGAAATGTCGGAAATTTGACTCCTGAGCGTGATTTTTTATCCGAATTCTGACTCTCTGCACCTATTTTCAGTTTCAAATTACGACTTTTTATACCGAAAATATGGCAATTACTGAAAACGGCGATGGGTCATATTTTGCCCAAACCCCCTGCAGTTTTCAAAATGTCTGAAATGTCGGAAATTTGACTCCTGAGCGTGATTTTTTAGCCGAATTCGGACTCTCTGCACCTATTTCCAGTTTCAAATTACGACGTTTCAATCCGAAAATATTCCAATTACTGAAAACAGCGATGGGTCATATTTTGCCCAAACCCCCTGCAGTTTTCAAAATGTCTGAAATGTCGGAAATTTGACTCCTGAGCGTGATTTTTGAGCCGAATTCTGACTCTCTGCACCTAATTTCAGTTTCAAATTACGACATTTTATACCGAAAATATGCCAATTACTGAAAACGGCGATGGGTCATATTTTGCCCAAACCCCCCTGCAGTTTTCAAAATGTCTGACATGTCGGAAATTTGACTCCTGAGCGTGATTTTCGAGCCGAATTCTGACTCTCTGCACCTATTTTCAGTTTCAAATTACGACTTTTTATACCGAAAATATGCCAATTACTGAAAACGGCGATGGGTCATATTTTGCCCAAACCCCCCGGCAGTTTTTAAAATGTATGAAATGTCGAAAATTTGACTCCTGAGCGTGATTTTTTAGCCGAATTCTGACTTTCTGCACCTATTTTCAGTTTCAAATTACGACGTTTCCTACCGAAAATATGCCAATTACTATAAACGGCGATGGGTCATATTTTGCCCAAACCCCCCTGCAGTTTTCAAAATGTCTGAAATGTCGGAAATTTGACTCCTGAGCGTGATTTTCGAGCCGAATTCTGACTCTCTGCACCTAATTTCAGTTTCAAATTACGACATTTTATACCGAAAATATGCCAATTACTGAAAACGGCGATGGGTCATATTTTGCCCAAACCCCCCTGCAGTTTTCAAAATGTCTGAAATGTCGGAAATTTGACTCCTGAGCGTGATTTTGGAGCCGAATTCTGACTCTCTGCACCTATTTTCAGTTTCAAATTACGACTTTTTATACCGAAAATATGCCAATTACTGAAAACGGCGATGGGTCATATTTTGCCCAAACCCCCCTGCAGTTTTTAAAATGTATGAAATGTCGAAAATTTGACTCCTGAGCGTGATTTTTGAGCCGAATTCTGACTTTCTGCACCTATTTTCAGTTTCAAATTACGACGTTTCCTACCGAAAATATGCCAATTGCTATAAACGGCGATGGGTCATATTTTGCCCAAACCCCCTGCAGTTTTCAAAATGTCTGAAATGTCGGAAATTTGACTCCTAAACGTGATTTTTTATCCGAATTCTGACTCTCTGCACCTATTTTCAGTTTCAAATTACGTTTTTTATACCGAAAATATGCCAATTACTGAAAACGGCGATGGGTCATATTTTGCCCAAACCCAATGCAGTTTTCAAAATGTCTGAAATTTCGGAAATTTGACTCCTGAGCGTGATTTTTTAGCCGAATTCGGACTCTCTGCACCTATTTTCAGTTTCAAATTACGACGTTTCAATCCGAAAATATTCCAATTACTGAAAACAGCGATGGGTCATATTTTGCCCAAACCCCCTGCAGTTTTCAAAATGTCTGAAATGTCGGAAATTTGACTCCTGAGCGTGATTTTTTATCCGAATTCTGACTCTCTGCACCTATTTTCAGTTTCAAATTACGACTTTTTATACCGAAAATATGGCAATTACTGAAAACGGCGATGGGTCATATTTTGCCCAAACCCCCTGCAGTTTTCAAAATGTCTGAAATGTCGGAAATTTGACTCCTGAGCGTGATTTTTTAGCCGAATTCGGACTCTCTGCACCTATTTTCAGTTTCAAATTACGACGTTTCAATCCGAAAATATTCCAATTACTGAAAACAGCGATGGGTCATATTTTGCCCAAACCCCCCTGCAGTTTTCAAAATGTCTGAAATGTCGGAAATTTGACTCCTGAGCGTGATTTTTGAGCCGAATTCTGACTCTCTGCACCTAATTTCAGTTTCAAATTACGACATTTTATACCGAAAATATGCCAATTACTGAAAACGGCGATGGGTCATATTTTGCCCAAACCCCCCTGCAGTTTTCAAAATGTCTGACATGTCGGAAATTTGACTCCTGAGCGTGATTTTCGAGCCGAATTCTGACTCTCTGCACCTATTTTCAGTTTCAAATTACGACTTTTTATACCGAAAATATGCCAATTACTGAAAACGGCGATGGGTCATATTTTGCCCAAACCCCCCTGCAGTTTTTAAAATGTATGAAATGTCGAAAATTTGACTCCTGAGCGTGATTTTTTAGCCGAATTCTGAATTTCTGCACCTATTTTCAGTTTCAAATTACGACGTTTCCTACCGAAAATATGCCAATTACTATAAACGGCGATGGGTCATATTTTGCCCAAACCCCCCTGCAGTTTTCAAAATGTCTGAAATGTCGGAAATTTGACTCCTAAACGTGATTTTTTTATCCGAATTCTGATTCTCTGCACCTATTTTCAGTTTCAAATTACGATTTTTATACCGAAAATATGCCAATTACTGAAAACGGCGATGGGTCATATTTTGCCCAAACCCAATGCAGTTTTCAAAATGTCTGAAATGTCGGAAATTTGACTCCTGAGCGTGATTTTTTAGCCGAATTCGGACTCTCTGCACCTATTTTCAGTTTCAAATTACGACGTTTCAATCCGAAAATATTCCAATTACTGAAAACAGCGATGGGTCATATTTTGCCAAAACCCCCTACCGGTTTTCAAAATGTCTGAAATGTCGGAAATTTGACTCCTGAGCGTGATTTTTGAGCCGAAATCTGACTCTCTGCACCTATTTTCAGTTTCAAATTACGACGTTTCATACCGAACATATGCCAATTACTGAAAACGGCGATGGGTCATATTTTGCCCAAACCCCCCTGCAGTTTTCAAAATGTCTGAAATGTCGGAAATTTGACTCCTGAGCGTGATTTTCGAGTCGAATTCTGACTCTCTGCACCTAATTTCAGTTTCAAATTACGACATTTTATACCGAAAATATGCCAATTACTGAAAACGGCGATGGGTCATATTTTGCCCAAACCCCCCTGCAGTTTTCAAAATGTCTGAAATGTCGGAAATTTGACTCCTGAGCGTGATTTTCGAGCCGAATCCTGACTCTCTGCACCTATTTTCAGTTTCAAATTACGACTTTTTATACCGAAAATATGCCAATTACTGAAAACGGCGATGGGTCATATTTTGCCCAAACCCCCCTGCAGTTTTTAAAATGTATGAAATGTCGAAAATTTGACTCCTGAGCGTGATTTTTTAGCCGAATTCTGACTTTCTGCACCTATTTTCAGTTTCAAATTACGACGTTTCCTACCGAAAATATGCCAATTACTATAAACGGCGATGGGTCATATTTTGCCCAAACCCCCCTGCAGTTTTCAAAATGTCTGAAATGTCGGAAATTTGACTCCTGAGCGTGATTTTTTATCCGAATTCTGACTCTCTGCACCTATTTTCAGTTTCAAATTACGACTTTTTATACCGAAAATATGGCAATTACTGAAAACGGCGATGGGTCATATTTTGCCCAAACCCCCTGCAGTTTTCAAAATGTCTGAAATGTCGGAAATTTGACTCCTGAGCGTGATTTTTTAGCCGAATTCGGACTTTCTGCACCTATTTTCAGTTTCAAATTACGAAGTTTCAATCCGAAAATATTCCAATTACTGAAAACAGCGATGGGTCATATTTTGCCCAAACCCCCCTGCAGGTTTCAAAATGTCTGAAATGACGAAAATTTGACTCCTGAGCGTGATTTTTGAGCCGAATTCTGACTTTCTGCACCTTTTTTCAGTTTCAAATTACGACGTTTCCTACCGAAAATATGCCAATTACTATAAACGGCGATGGGTCATATTTTGCCCAAACCCCCCTGCAGTTTTCAAAATGTCTGAAATGTTGGAAATTTGACTCCTGAGCGTGATTTTTTATCCAAATTCTGACTCTCTGCACCTATTTTCAGTTTCAAATTACGACTTTTTATACCGAAAATATGCCAATTACTGAAAACGGCGATGGGTCATATTTTGCCCAAACCCCCCTGCAGTTTTTAAAATGTATGAAATGTCGAAAATTTGACTCCTGAGCGTGATTTTTGAGCCGAATTCTGACTTTCTGCACCTATTTTCAGTTTCAAATTACGACGTTTCCTACCGAAAATATGCCAATTGCTATAAACGGCGATGGGTCATATTTTGCCCAAACCCCCCTGCAGTTTTCAAAATGTCTGAAATGTCGGAAATTTGACTCCTAAACGTGATTTTTTTATCCGAATTCTGACTCTCTGCACCTATTTTCAGTTTCAAATTACGTTTTTTATACCGAAAATATGCCAATTACTGAAAACGGCGATGGGTCATATTTTGCCCAAACCCAATGCAGTTTTCAAAATGTCTGAAATTTCGGAAATTTGACTCCTGAGCGTGATTTTTTAGCCGAATTCGGACTCTCTGCACCTATTTTCAGTTTCAAATTACGACGTTTCAATCCGAAAATATTCCAATTACTGAAAACAGCGATGGGTCATATTTTGCCCAAACCCCCCTGCAGTTTTCAAAATGTCTGAAATGTCGGAAATTTGACTCCTGAGCGTGATTTTTTATCCGAATTCTGACTCTCTGCACCTATTTTCAGTTTCAAATTACGACTTTTTATACCGAAAATATGGCAATTACTGAAAACGGCGATGGGTCATATTTTGCCCAAACCCCCTGCAGTTTTCAAAATGTCTGAAATGTCGGAAATTTGACTCCTGAGCGTGATTTTTTAGCCGAATTCGGACTCTCTGCACCTATTTCCAGTTTCAAATTACGACGTTTCAATCCGAAAATATTCCAATTACTGAAAACAGCGATGGGTCATATTTTGCCCAAACCCCCCTGCAGTTTTCAAAATGTCTGAAATGTCGGAAATTTGACTCCTGAGCGTGATTTTTGAGCCGAATTCTGACTCTCTGCACCTAATTTCAGTTTCAAATTACGACATTTTATACCGAAAATATGCCAATTACTGAAAACGGCGATGGGTCATATTTTGCCCAAACCCCCCTGCAGTTTTCAAAATGTCTGAAATGTCGGAAATTTGACTCCTGAGCGTGATTTTCGAGCCGAATTCTGACTCTCTGCACCTATTTTCAGTTTCAAATTACGACTTTTTATACCGAAAATATGCCAATTACTGAAAACGGCGATGGGTCATATTTTGCCCAAACCCCCCTGCAGTTTTTAAAATGTATGAAATGTCGAAAATTTGACTCCTGAGCGTGATTTTTTAGCCGAATTCTGACTTTCTGCACCTATTTTCAGTTTCAAATTACGACGTTTCCTACCGAAAATATGCCAATTACTATAAACGGCGATGGGTCATATTTTGCCCAAACCCCCCTGCAGTTTTCAAAATGTCTGAAATGTCGGAAATTTGACTCCTAAACGTGATTTTTTTATCCGAATTCTGACTCTCTGCACCTATTTTCAGTTTCAAATTACGATTTTTATACCGAAAATATGCCAATTACTGAAAACGGCGATGGGTCATATTTTGCCCAAACCCAATGCAGTTTTCAAAATGTCTGAAATGTCGGAAATTTGACTCCTGAGCGTGATTTTTTAGCCGAATTCGGACTCTCTGCACCTATTTTCAGTTTCAAATTACGACGTTTCAATCCGAAAATATTCCAATTACTGAAAACAGCGATGGGTCATATTTTGCCAAAACCCCCTACCGGTTTTCAAAATGTCTGAAATGTCGGAAATTTGACTCCTGAGCGTGATTTTTGAGCCGAAATCTGACTCTCTGCACCTATTTTCAGTTTCAAATTACGACGTTTCATACCGAACATATGCCAATTACTGAAAACGGCGATGGGTCATATTTTGCCCAAACCCCCCTGCAGTTTTCAAAATGTCTGAAATGTCGGAAATTTGACTCCTGAGCGTGATTTTCGAGCCGAATTCTGACTCTCTGCACCTAATTTCAGTTTCAAATTACGACATTTTATACCGAAAATATGCCAATTACTGAAAACGGCGATGGGTCACATTTTGCCCAAACCCCCCTGCAGTTTTCAAAATGTCTGAAATGTCGGAAATTTGACTCCTGAGCGTAATTTTCGAGCCGAATTCTGACTCTCTGCACCTATTTTCAGTTTCAAATTACGACTTTTTATACCGAAAATATGCCAATTACTGAAAACGGCGATGGGTCATATTTTGCCCAAACCCCCCTGCAGTTTTTAAAATGTATGAAATGTCGAAAATTTGACTCCTGAGCGTGATTTTTTAGCCGAATTCTGACTTTCTGCACCTATTTTCAGTTTCAAATTACGACGTTTCCTACCGAAAATATGCCAATTACTATAAACGGCGATGGGTCATATTTTGCCCAAACCCCCCTGCAGTTTTCAAAATGTCTGAAATGTCGGAAATTTGACTCCTAAACGTGATTTTTTTATCCGAATTCTGACTCTCTGCACCTATTTTCAGTTTCAAATTACGATTTTTATACCGAAAATATGCCAATTACTGAAAACGGCGATGGGTCATATTTTGCCCAAACCCAATGCAGTTTTCAAAATGTCTGAAATGTCGGAAATTTGACTCCTGAGCGTGATTTTTTAGCCGAATTCGGACTCTCTGCACCTATTTTCAGTTTCAAATTACGACGTTTCAATCCGAAAATATTCCAATTACTGAAAACAGCGATGGGTCATATTTTGCCCAAACCCCCCTGCAGTTTTCAAAATGTCTGAAATGTCGGAAATTTGACTCCTGAGCGTGATTTTTTATCCGAATTCTGACTCTCTGCACCTATTTTCAGTTTCAAATTACGACTTTTTATACCGAAAATATGGCAATTACTGAAAACGGCGATGGGTCATATTTTGCCCAAACCCCCTGCAGTTTTCAAAATGTCTGAAATGTCAGAAATTTGACTCCTGAGCGTGATTTTTTAGCCGAATTCGGACTCTCTGCACCTATTTTCAGTTTCAAATTACGAAGTTTCAATCCGAAAATATTCCAATTACTGAAAACAGCGATGGGTCATATTTTGCCCAAACCCCCCTGCAGGTTTCAAAATGTCTGAAATGACGAAAATTTGACTCCTGAGCGTGATTTTTGAGCCGAATTCTGACTTTCTGCACCTTTTTTCAGTTTCAAATTACGACGTTTCCTACCGAAAACATGCCAATTACTATAAACGGCGATGGGTCATATTTTGCCCAAACCCCCCTGCAGTTTTCAAAATGTCTGAAATGTTAGAAATTTGACTCCTGAGCGTGATTTTTTATCCGAATTCTGACTCTCTGCACCTATTTTCAGTTTCAAATTACGACTTTTTATACCGAAAATATGGCAATTACTGAAAACGGCGATGGGTCATATTTTGCCCAAACCCCCTGCAGTTTTCAAAATGTCTGAAATGTCGGAAATTTGACTCCTGAGCGTAATTTTTTAGCCAAATTCGGACTCTCTGCACCTATTTTCAGTTTCAAATTACGACGTTTCAATCCAAAAATATTCCAATTACTGAAAACAGCGATGGGTCATATTTTGCCCAAACCCCCCTGCAGTTTTCAAAATGTCTGAAATGTCGGAAATTTGACTCCTGAGCGTGATTTTTGAGCCGAATTCTGACTCTCTGCACCTATCTTCAGTTTCAAATTACGACGTTTCATACCGAAAATATGCCAATTACTGAAAACGGCGATGGGTCATATTTTGCCAAAACCCCCCTGCAGTTTTCAAAATGTCTGAAATGTCGGAAATTTGACTCCTGAGCGTGATTTTTTAGCCGAATTCGGACTCTCTGCACCTATTTTCAGTTTCAAATTACGACGTTTCAATCCGAAAACATTCCAATTACTGAAAACAGCGATGGGTCATATTTTGCCCAAACCCCCCTGCAGTTTTCAAAATGTCTGAAATGACGAAAATTTGACTCCTGAGCGTGATTTTTGAGCCGAATTCTGACTTTCTGCACCTTTTTTCAGTTTCAAATTACGACGTTTCCTACCGAAAATATGCCAATTACTATAAACGGCGATGGGTCATATTTTGCCCAAACCCCCCTGCAGTTTTCAAAATGTCTGAAATGTTGGAAATTTGACTCCTGAGCGTGATTTTTTATCCGAATTCTGACTCTCTGCACCTATTTTCAGTTTCAAATTACGACTTTTTATACCGAAAATATGCCAATTACTGAAAACGGCGATGGGTCATATTTTGCCCAAACCCCCTGCAGTTTTCAAAATGTCTGAAATGTCGGAAATTTGACTCCTGAGCGTGATTTTTTAGCCGAATTCGGACTCTCTGCACCTATTTTCAGTTTCAAATTACGAAGTTTCAATCCGAAAATATTCCAATTACTGAAAACAGCGATGGGTCATATTTTGCCCAAACCCCCCTGCAGGTTTCAAAATGTCTGAAATGACGAAAATTTGACTCCTGAGCGTGATTTTTGAGCCGAATTCTGACTTTCTGCACCTTTTTTCAGTTTCAAATTACGACGTTTCCTACCGAAAATATGCCAATTACTATAAACGGCGATGGGTCATATTTTGCCCAAACCCCCCTGCAGTTTTCAAAATGTCTGAAATGTTGGAAATTTGACTCCTGAGCGTGATTTTTTATCCAAATTCTGACTCTCTGCACCTATTTTCAGTTTCAAATTACGACTTTTTATACCGAAAATATGCCAATTACTGAAAACGGCGATGGGTCATATTTTGCCCAAACCCCCCTGCAGTTTTTAAAATGTATGAAATGTCGAAAATTTGACTCCTGAGCGTGATTTTTGAGCCGAATTCTGACTTTCTGCACCTATTTTCAGTTTCAAATTACGACGTTTCCTACCGAAAATATGCCAATTGCTATAAACGGCGATGGGTCATATTTTGCCCAAACCCCCCTGCAGTTTTCAAAATGTCTGAAATGTCGGAAATTTGACTCCTAAACGTGATTTTTTTATCCGAATTCTGACTCTCTGCACCTATTTTCAGTTTCAAATTACGTTTTTTATACCGAAAATATGCCAATTACTGAAAACGGCGATGGGTCATATTTTGCCCAAACCCAATGCAGTTTTCAAAATGTCTGAAATTTCGGAAATTTGACTCCTGAGCGTGATTTTTTAGCCGAATTCGGACTCTCTGCACCTATTTTCAGTTTCAAATTACGACGTTTCAATCCGAAAATATTCCAATTACTGAAAACAGCGATGGGTCATATTTTGCCCAAACCCCCCTGCAGTTTTCAAAATGTCTGAAATGTCGGAAATTTGACTCCTGAGCGTGATTTTTTATCCGAATTCTGACTCTCTGCACCTATTTTCAGTTTCAAATTACGACTTTTTATACCGAAAATATGGCAATTACTGAAAACGGCGATGGGTCATATTTTGCCCAAACCCCCTGCAGTTTTCAAAATGTCTGAAATGTCGGAAATTTGACTCCTGAGCGTGATTTTTTAGCCGAATTCGGACTCTCTGCACCTATTTCCAGTTTCAAATTACGACGTTTCAATCCGAAAATATTCCAATTACTGAAAACAGCGATGGGTCATATTTTGCCCAAACCCCCCTGCAGTTTTCAAAATGTCTGAAATGTCGGAAATTTGACTCCTGAGCGTGATTTTTGAGCCGAATTCTGACTCTCTGCACCTAATTTCAGTTTCAAATTACGACATTTTATACCGAAAATATGCCAATTACTGAAAACGGCGATGGGTCATATTTTGCCCAAACCCCCCTGCAGTTTTCAAAATGTCTGAAATGTCGGAAATTTGACTCCTGAGCGTGATTTTCGAGCCGAATTCTGACTCTCTGCACCTATTTTCAGTTTCAAATTACGACTTTTTATACCGAAAATATGCCAATTACTGAAAACGGCGATGGGTCATATTTTGCCCAAACCCCCCTGCAGTTTTTAAAATGTATGAAATGTCGAAAATTTGACTCCTGAGCGTGATTTTTTAGCCGAATTCTGACTTTCTGCACCTATTTTCAGTTTCAAATTACGACGTTTCCTACCGAAAATATGCCAATTACTATAAACGGCGATGGGTCATATTTTGCCCAAACCCCCCTGCAGTTTTCAAAATGTCTGAAATGTCGGAAATTTGACTCCTAAACGTGATTTTTTTATCCGAATTCTGACTCTCTGCACCTATTTTCAGTTTCAAATTACGATTTTTATACCGAAAATATGCCAATTACTGAAAACGGCGATGGGTCATATTTTGCCCAAACCCAATGCAGTTTTCAAAATGTCTGAAATGTCGGAAATTTGACTCCTGAGCGTGATTTTTTAGCCGAATTCGGACTCTCTGCACCTATTTTCAGTTTCAAATTACGACGTTTCAATCCGAAAATATTCCAATTACTGAAAACAGCGATGGGTCATATTTTGCCAAAACCCCCTACCGGTTTTCAAAATGTCTGAAATGTCGGAAATTTGACTCCTGAGCGTGATTTTTGAGCCGAAATCTGACTCTCTGCACCTATTTTCAGTTTCAAATTACGACGTTTCATACCGAACATATGCCAATTACTGAAAACGGCGATGGGTCATATTTTGCCCAAACCCCCCTGCAGTTTTCAAAATGTCTGAAATGTCGGAAATTTGACTCCTGAGCGTGATTTTCGAGCCGAATTCTGACTCTCTGCACCTAATTTCAGTTTCAAATTACGACATTTTATACCGAAAATATGCCAATTACTGAAAACGGCGATGGGTCACATTTTGCCCAAACCCCCCTGCAGTTTTCAAAATGTCTGAAATGTCGGAAATTTGACTCCTGAGCGTAATTTTCGAGCCGAATTCTGACTCTCTGCACCTATTTTCAGTTTCAAATTACGACTTTTTATACCGAAAATATGCCAATTACTGAAAACGGCGATGGGTCATATTTTGCCCAAACCCCCCTGCAGTTTTTAAAATGTATGAAATGTCGAAAATTTGACTCCTGAGCGTGATTTTTTAGCCGAATTCTGACTTTCTGCACCTATTTTCAGTTTCAAATTACGACGTTTCCTACCGAAAATATGCCAATTACTATAAACGGCGATGGGTCATATTTTGCCCAAACCCCCCTGCAGTTTTCAAAATGTCTGAAATGTCGGAAATTTGACTCCTAAACGTGATTTTTTTATCCGAATTCTGACTCTCTGCACCTATTTTCAGTTTCAAATTACGATTTTTATACCGAAAATATGCCAATTACTGAAAACGGCGATGGGTCATATTTTGCCCAAACCCAATGCAGTTTTCAAAATGTCTGAAATGTCGGAAATTTGACTCCTGAGCGTGATTTTTTAGCCGAATTCGGACTCTCTGCACCTATTTTCAGTTTCAAATTACGACGTTTCAATCCGAAAATATTCCAATTACTGAAAACAGCGATGGGTCATATTTTGCCCAAACCCCCCTGCAGTTTTCAAAATGTCTGAAATGTCGGAAATTTGACTCCTGAGCGTGATTTTTTATCCGAATTCTGACTCTCTGCACCTATTTTCAGTTTCAAATTACGACTTTTTATACCGAAAATATGGCAATTACTGAAAACGGCGATGGGTCATATTTTGCCCAAACCCCCTGCAGTTTTCAAAATGTCTGAAATGTCAGAAATTTGACTCCTGAGCGTGATTTTTTAGCCGAATTCGGACTCTCTGCACCTATTTTCAGTTTCAAATTACGAAGTTTCAATCCGAAAATATTCCAATTACTGAAAACAGCGATGGGTCATATTTTGCCCAAACCCCCCTGCAGGTTTCAAAATGTCTGAAATGACGAAAATTTGACTCCTGAGCGTGATTTTTGAGCCGAATTCTGACTTTCTGCACCTTTTTTCAGTTTCAAATTACGACGTTTCCTACCGAAAATATGCCAATTACTATAAACGGCGATGGGTCATATTTTGCCCAAACCCCCCTGCAGTTTTCAAAATGTCTGAAATGTTGGAAATTTGACTCCTGAGCGTGATTTTTTATCCGAATTCTGACTCTCTGCACCTATTTTCAGTTTCAAATTACGACTTTTTATACCGAAAATATGGCAATTACTGAAAACGGCGATGGGTCATATTTTGCCCAAACCCCCTGCAGTTTTCAAAATGTCTGAAATGTCGGAAATTTGACTCCTGAGCGTAATTTTTTAGCCAAATTCGGACTCTCTGCACCTATTTTCAGTTTCAAATTACGACGTTTCAATCCAAAAATATTCCAATTACTGAAAACAGCGATGGGTCATATTTTGCCCAAACCCCCCTGCAGTTTTCAAAATGTCTGAAATGTCGGAAATTTGACTCCTGAGCGTGATTTTTGAGCCGAATTCTGACTCTCTGCACCTATCTTCAGTTTCAAATTACGACGTTTCATACCGAAAATATGCCAATTACTGAAAACGGCGATGGGTCATATTTTGCCAAAACCCCCCTGCAGTTTTCAAAATGTCTGAAATGTCGGAAATTTGACTCCTGAGCGTGATTTTTTAGCCGAATTCGGACTCTCTGCACCTATTTTCAGTTTCAAATTACGACGTTTCAATCCGAAAATATTCCAATTACTGAAAACAGCGATGGGTCATATTTTGCCCAAACCCCCCTGCAGTTTTCAAAATGTCTGAAATGACGAAAATTTGACTCCTGAGCGTGATTTTTGAGCCGAATTCTGACTTTCTGCACCTTTTTTCAGTTTCAAATTACGACGTTTCCTACCGAAAATATGCCAATTACTATAAACGGCGATGGGTCATATTTTGCCCAAACCCCCCTGCAGTTTTCAAAATGTCTGAAATGTTGGAAATTTGACTCCTGAGCGTGATTTTTTATCCGAATTCTGACTCTCTGCACCTATTTTCAGTTTCAAATTACGACTTTTTATACCGAAAATATGCCAATTACTGAAAACGGCGATGGGTCATATTTTGCCCAAACCCCCTGCAGTTTTCAAAATGTCTGGAATGTCGGAAATTTGACTCCTGAGCGTGATTTTTTAGCCGAATTCGGACTCTCTGCACCTATTTTCAGTTTCAAATTACGACGTTTCAATCCGAAAATATTCCAATTACTGAAAACAGCGATGGGTTATATTTTGCCCAAACCCCCCTGCAGTTTTCAAAATGTGTGAAATGTCGGAAATTTGACTCCTGAGCGTGATTTTTGAGCCGAAATCTGACTCTCTGCACCTATTTTCAGTTTCAAATTACGACGTTTCATACCGAACATATGCCAATTACTGAAAACGGCGATGGGTCATATTTTGCCCAAACCCCCCTGCAGTTTTCAAAATGTCTGAAATGTCGGAAATTTGACTCCTGAGCGTGATTTTCGAGCCGAATTCTGACTCTCTGCACCTAATTTCAGTTTCAAATTACGACTTTTTATACCAAAAATATGCCAATTACTGAAAACGGCGATGGGTCATATTTTGCCCAAACCCCCCTGCAGTTTTCAAAATGTCTGAAATGTCGGAAATTTGACTCCTGAGCGTGATTTTCGAGCCGAATTCTGACTCTCTGCACCTATTTTCAGTTTCAAATTACGACTTTTTATACCGAAAATATGCCAATTACTGAAAACGGCGATGGGTCTTATTTTGCCCAAACCCCCCTGCAGTTTTTAAAATGTATGAAATGTCGAAAATTTGACTCCTGAGCGTGATTTTTGAGCCGAATTCTGACTTTCTGCACCTATTTTCAGTTTCAAATTACGACGTTTCCTACCGAAAATATGCCAATTACTATAAACGGCGATGGGTCATATTTTGCCCAAATCCCCCTGCAGTTTTCAAAATGTCTGAAATGTCGGAAATTTGACTCCTAAACGTGATTTTTTTATCCGAATTCTGACTCTCTGCACCTATTTTCAGTTTCAAATTACGACTTTTTATACCGAAAATATGCCAATTACTGAAAACGGCGATGGGTCATATTTTGCCCAAACCCAATGCAGTTTTCAAAATGTCTGAAATGTCGGAAATTTGACTCCTGAGCGTGATTTTTTAGCCGAATTCGGACTCTCTGCACCTATTTTCAGTTTCAAATTACGACGTTTCAATCCGAAAATATTCCAATTACTGAAAACAGCGATGGGCCATATTTTGCCCAAACCCCCCTGCAGTTTTCAAAATGTCTGAAATGTTGGAAATTTGACTCCTGAGCGTGATTTTTTATCCGAATTCTGACTCTCTGCACCTATTTTCAGTTTCAAATTACGACTTTTTATACCGAAAATATGGCAATTACTGAAAACGGCGATGGGTCATATTTTGCCCAAACCCCCTGCAGTTTTCAAAATGTCTGAAATGTCGGAAATTTGACTCCTGAGCGTAATTTTTTAGCCAAATTCGGACTCTCTGCACCTATTTTCAGTTTCAAATTACGACGTTTCAATCCAAAAATATTCCAATTACTGAAAACAGCGATGGGTCATATTTTGCCCAAACCCCCCTGCAGTTTTCAAAATGTCTGAAATGTCGGAAATTTGACTCCTGAGCGTGATTTTTGAGCCGAATTCTGACTCTCTGCACCTATCTTCAGTTTCAAATTACGACGTTTCATACCGAAAATATGCCAATTACTGAAAACGGCGATGGGTCATATTTTGCCAAAACCCCCCTGCAGTTTTCAAAATGTCTGAAATGTCGGAAATTTGACTCCTGAGCGTGATTTTTTAGCCGAATTCGGACTCTCTGCACCTATTTTCAGTTTCAAATTACGACGTTTCAATCCGAAAATATTCCAATTACTGAAAACAGCGATGGGTCATATTTTGCCCAAACCCCCCTGCAGTTTTCAAAATGTCTGAAATGACGAAAATTTGACTCCTGAGCGTGATTTTTGAGCCGAATTCTGACTTTCTGCACCTTTTTTCAGTTTCAAATTACGACGTTTCCTACCGAAAATATGCCAATTACTATAAACGGCGATGGGTCATATTTTGCCCAAACCCCCCTGCAGTTTTCAAAATGTCTGAAATGTTGGAAATTTGACTCCTGAGCGTGATTTTTTATCCGAATTCTGACTCTCTGCACCTATTTTCAGTTTCAAATTACGACTTTTTATACCGAAAATATGCCAATTACTGAAAACGGCGATGGGTCATATTTTGCCCAAACCCCCTGCAGTTTTCAAAATGTCTGGAATGTCGGAAATTTGACTCCTGAGCGTGATTTTTTAGCCGAATTCGGACTCTCTGCACCTATTTTCAGTTTCAAATTACGACGTTTCAATCCGAAAATATTCCAATTACTGAAAACAGCGATGGGTTATATTTTGCCCAAACCCCCCTGCAGTTTTCAAAATGTCTGAAATGTCGGAAATTTGACTCCTGAGCGTGATTTTTGAGCCGAAATCTGACTCTCTGCACCTATTTTCAGTTTCAAATTACGACGTTTCATACCGAACATATGCCAATTACTGAAAACGGCGATGGGTCATATTTTGCCCAAACCCCCCTGCAGTTTTCAAAATGTCTGAAATGTCGGAAATTTGACTCCTGAGCGTGATTTTCGAGCCGAATTCTGACTCTCTGCACCTAATTTCAGTTTCAAATTACGACTTTTTATACCAAAAATATGCCAATTACTGAAAACGGCGATGGGTCATATTTTGCCCAAACCCCCCTGCAGTTTTCAAAATGTCTGAAATGTCGGAAATTTGACTCCTGAGCGTGATTTTCGAGCCGAATTCTGACTCTCTGCACCTATTTTCAGTTTCAAATTACGACTTTTTATACCGAAAATATGCCAATTACTGAAAACGGCGATGGGTCTTATTTTGCCCAAACCCCCCTGCAGTTTTTAAAATGTATGAAATGTCGAAAATTTGACTCCTGAGCGTGATTTTTGAGCCGAATTCTGACTTTCTGCACCTATTTTCAGTTTCAAATTACGACGTTTCCTACCGAAAATATGCCAATTACTATAAACGGCGATGGGTCATATTTTGCCCAAATCCGCCTGCAGTTTTCAAAAGTCTGAAATGTCGGAAATTTGACTCCTAAACGTGATTTTTTTATCCGAATTCTGACTCTCTGCACCTATTTTCAGTTTCAAATTACGACTTTTTATACCGAAAATATGCCAATTACTGAAAACGGCGATGGGTCATATTTTGCCCAAACCCAATGCAGTTTTCAAAATGTCTGAAATGTCGGAAATTTGACTCCTGAGCGTGATTTTTTAGCCGAATTCGGACTCTCTGCACCTATTTTCAGTTTCAAATTACGACGTTTCAATCCGAAAATATTCCAATTACTGAAAACAGCGATGGGCCATATTTTGCCCAAACCCCCCTGCAGTTTTCAAAATGTCTGAAATGTCGGAAATTTGACTCCTGAGCGTGATTTTTTATCCGAATTCTGACTCTCTGCACCTATTTTCAGTTTCAAATTACGACTTTTTATACCGAAAATATGGCAATTACTGAAAACGGCGATGGGTCATATTTTGCCCAAACCCCCTGCAGTTTTCAAAATGTCTGAAATGTCGGAAATTTGACTCCTGAGCGAGATTTTTTAGCCGAATTCGGACTCTCTGCACCTATTTTCAGTTTCAAATTACGACGTTTCAATCCGAAAATATTCCAATTACTGAAAACAGCGATGGGTCATATTTTGCCCAAACCCCCCTGCAGTTTTCAAAATGTCTGAAATGTCGGAAATTTGACTCCTGAGCGTGATTTTTGAGCCGAATTCTGACTCTCTGCACCTATCTTCAGTTTCAAATTACGACGTTTCATACCGAAAATATGCCAATTATTGAAAACGGCGATGGGTCATATTTTGCCCAAACCCCCCTGCAGTTTTCAAAATGTCTGAAATGTCGGAAATTTGACTCCTGAGCGTGATTTTTTAGCCGAATTCGGACTCTCTGCACCTATATTCAGTTTCAAATTACGAAGTTTCAATCCGAAAATATTCCAATTACTGAAAACAGCGATGGGTCATATTTTGCCCAAACCCCCCTGCAGGTTTCAAAATGTCTGAAATGACGAAAATTTGACTCCTGAGCGTGATTTTTGAGCCGAATTCTGACTTTCTGCACCTTTTTTCAGTTTCAAATTACGACGTTTCCTACCGAAAATATGCCAATTACTATAAACGGCGATGGGTCATATTTTGCCCAAACACCCCTGCAGTTTTCAAAATGTCTGAAATGTTGGAAATTTGACTCCTGAGCGTGATTTTTTATCCGAATTCTGACTCTCTGCACCTATTTTCATTTTCAAATTACGACTTTTTATACCGAAAATATGGCAATTACTGAAAACGGCGATGGGTCATATTTTGCCCAAACCCCCTGCAGTTTTCAAAATGTCTGAAATGTCGGAAATTTGACTCCTGAGCGTGATTTTTTAGCCGAATTCGGACTCTCTGCACCTATTTTCAGTTTCAAATTACGACGTTTCAATCCGAAAATATTCCAATTACTGAAAACAGCGATGGGTCATATTTTGCCCAAACCCCCCTGCAGTTTTCAAAATGTCTGAAATGTCGGAAATTTGACTCCTGAGCGTGATTTTTGAGCCGAATTCTGACTCTCTGCACCTATTTTCAGTTTCAAATTACGACGTTTCATACCGAAAATATGCCAATTACTGTAAACAACGATGGGTCATATTTTGCCCAAACCCCCTTGCAGTTTTCAAAATGTCTGAAATGTCGGAAATTTGACTCCTGAACGTGATTTTTTATCCGAATTCTGACTCTCTGCACCTATTTTCAGTTTCAAATTACGACTTTTTATACCGAAAATATGCCAATTACTGAAAACGGCGATGGGTCATATTTTGCCCAAACCCCCCC
Organism: Procambarus clarkii; assembly: GCF_040958095.1. NCBI lineage: Eukaryota > Metazoa > Arthropoda > Malacostraca > Decapoda > Cambaridae > Procambarus > Procambarus clarkii. The sequence continues at coordinate 1,624,758 of NC_091224.1, forward strand.
CTGCAGTTTTCAAAATGTCTGAAATGTCGGAAATATGACTCCTGAGCGTGATTTTTGAGCCGAATTCTGACTCTCTGCACCTATTTTCAGTTTCAAATTACGACTTTTTATACCGAAAATATGCCAATTACTGAAAATGGCGATGGGTCATATTTTGCCCAAACCCCCCTGCAGTTTTCAAAATGTCTGAAATGTCGGAAATTTGACTCCTGAGCGTGATTTTTTATCTGAATTCTGACTCTCTGCACCTAATTTCAGTTTCAAATTACGACGTATCATACCGAAAATATGCCAATTACTCTAAACGGCGATGGGTCATATTTTGCCCAAAGCCCCCTGCACTTTTCAAAATGTCTAAAATGTCGGAAATTTGAATCCTGAGCGTGATTTTTTATCTGAATTCTGACTCTCTGCACCTAATTTCAGTATCAAATTACGACATTTTATACCGAAAATATGCCAATTACTGAAAACGGCGATGGGTCATATTTTGTCCAAACCCCCCTGCAGTTTTCGAAATGTCTGAAATGTCGGAAATTTGACTCCTGAGCGTGATTTTTGAGCCGAATTCTGACTCTCTGCACCTATTTTCAGTTTCAAATTACGTCGTTTCATACCGGAATAATGCCAATTACTGAATACAGCGATGGGTCATATTTTGCCCAAACCCCCCTGCAGTTTTTAAAATGTCTGAAATGTCGGAAATTTGACTCCTGAGCGTGATTTTTGCGCCGAATTCTGACTCTCTGCACCTATTTTCAGTTTCAAATTACGACTTTTTATACCGAAAATATGCCAATTACTGAAAATGCGATGGGTCATATTTTGCACAAACCCCCCTGCAGTTTTCAAAATGTCTGAAATGTCGGAAATTTGACTCATGAGCGTGATTTTTTATCTGAATTCTGACTCTCTGCACCTAATTTCAGTTTCAAATTACGACGCATCATACCGAAAATATGCCAATTACTCTAAAGGGCGATGGGTCATATTTTGCCCAAAGCCCCCTGCACTTTTCAAAATGTCTAAAATGTCGGAAATTTGACTCCTGAGCGTGATTTTTGAGCCGAATTCTGACTCTCTGCACCTATTTTCAGTTTCAAATTACGACTTTTTATACCGAAAATATGCCAATTACTGAAAACGGCGGTGGGTCATATTTTGCCCAAACCCAATGCAGTTTTCAAAATGTCTGAAATGTCGGAAATTTGACTCCTGAGCGTGATTTTTTAGCCGAATTCGGACTCTCTGCACCTATTTTCAGTTTCAAATTACGACGTTTCAATCCGAAAATATTCCAATTACTGAAAACAGCGATGGGTCATATTTTGCCCAAACCCCCCTGCAGTTTTCAAAATGTCTGAAATGTCGGAAATTTGACTCCTGAGCGTGATTTTTTATCCGAATTCTGACTCTCTGCACCTATTTTCAGTTTCAAATTACGACTTTTTATACCGAAAATATGGCAATTACTGAAAACGGCGATGGGTCATATTTTGCCCAAACCCCCTGCAGTTTTCAAAATGTCTGAAATGTCGGAAATTTGACTCCTGAGCGTGATTTTTTAGCCGAATTCGGACTCTCTGCACCTATTTTCAGTTTCAAATTACGACGTTTCAATCCGAAAATATTCCAATTACTGAAAACAGCGATGGGTCATATTTTGCCCAAACCCCCCTGCAGTTTACAAAATGTCTGAAATGTCGGAAATTTGACTCCTGAGCGTGATTTTTGAGCCGAATTCTGACTCTCTGCACCTACCTTCAGTTTCAAATTACGACGTTTCATACCGAAAATATGCCAATTATTGAAAACGGCGATGGGTCATATTTTGCCCAAACCCCCCCTGCAGTTTTCAAAATGTCTGAAATGTCGGAAATATGACTCCTGAGCGTGATTTTTGAGCCGAATTCTGACTCTCTGCACCTATTTTCAGTTTCAAATTACGACTTTTTATACCGAAAATATGCCAATTACTGAAAATGGCGATGGGTCATATTTTGCCCAAACCCCCCTGCAGTTTTCAAAATGTCTGAAATGTCGGAAATTTGACTCCTGAGCGTGATTTTTTATCTGAATTCTGACTCTCTGCACCTAATTTCAGTTTCAAATTACGACGTATCATACCGAAAACATGCCAATTACTCTAAACGGCGATGGGTCATATTTTGCCCAAAGCCCCCTGCACTTTTCAAAATGTCTAAAATGCCGGAAATTTGAATCATGAGCGTGATTTTTTATCTGAATTCTGACTCTCTGCACCTAATTTCAGTATCAAATTACGACATTTTATACCGAAAATATGCCAATTACTGAAAACGGCGATGGGTCATATTTTGTCCAAACCCCCCTGCAGTTTTCGAAATGTCTGAAATGTCGGAAATTTGACTCCTGAGCGTGATTTTTGAGCCGAATTCTGACTCTCTGCACCTATTTTCAGTTTCAAATTACGTCGTTTCATACCGGAATAATGCCAATTACTGAATACAGCGATGGGTCATATTTTGCCCAAACCCCCCTGCAGTTTTTAAAATGTCTGAAATGTCGGAAATTTGACTCCTGAGCGTGATTTTTGCGCCGAATTCTGACTCTCTGCACCTATTTTCAGTTTCAAATTACGACTTTTTATACCGAAAATATGCCAATTACTGAAAATGCGATGGGTCATATTTTGCACAAACCCCCCTGCAGTTTTCAAAATGTCTGAAATGTCGGAAATTTGACTCATGAGCGTGATTTTTTATCTGAATTCTGACTCTCTGCACCTAATTTCAGTTTCAAATTACGACGCATCATACCGAAAATATGCCAATTACTCTAAACGGCGATGGGTCATATTTTGCCCAAAGCCCCTTGCACTTTTCAAAATGTCTAAAATGTCGGAAATTTGACTCCTGAGCGTGATTTTTGAGCCGAATTCTGACTCTCTGCACCTATTTTCAGTTTCAAATTACGACTTTTTATACCGAAAATATGCCAATTACTGAAAACGGCGGTGGGTCATATTTTGCCCAAACCCAATGCAGTTTTCAAAATGTCTGAAATGTCGGAAATTTGACTCCTGAGCGTGATTTTTTAGCCGAATTCTGACTCTCTGCACCTATTTTCAGTTTCAAATTACGACGTTTCATACCGAAAATATGCCAATTATTGAAAACGGCGATGGGTCATATTTTGCCCAAACCCCCCTGCAGTTTTCAAAATGTCTGAAATGTCGGAAATTTGACTCCTGAGCGTGATTTTTTAGCCGAATTCGGACTCTCTGCACCTATATTCAGTTTCAAATTACGAAGTTTCAATCCGAAAATATTCCAATTACTGAAAACAGCGATGGGTCATATTTTGCCCAAACCCCCCTGCAGGTTTCAAAATGTCTGAAATGACGAAAATTTGACTCCTGAGCGTGATTTTTGAGCCGAATTCTGACTTTCTGCACCTTTTTTCAGTTTCAAATTACGACGTTTCCTACCGAAAATATGCCAATTACTATAAACGGCGATGGGTCATATTTTGCCCAAACCCCCCTGCAGTTTTCAAAATGTCTGAAATGTTGGAAATTTGACTCCTGAGCGTGATTTTTTATCCGAATTCTGACTCTCTGCACCTATTTTCAGTTTCAAATTACGACTTTTTATACCGAAAATATGGCAATTACTGAAAACGGCGATGGGTCATATTTTGCCCAAACCCCCTGCAGTTTTCAAAATGTCTGAAATGTCGGAAATTTGACTCCTGAGCGTGATTTTTGAGCCGAATTCTGACTCTCTGCACCTATTTTCAGTTTCAAATTACTACGTTTCAATCCGAAAATATTCCAATTACTGAAAACAGCGATGGGTCATATTTTGCCCAAACCCCCCTGCAGTTTTCAAAATGTCTGAAATGTCGGAAATTTGACTCCTGAGCGTGATTTTTGAGCCGAATTCTGACTCTCTGCACCTATTTTCAGTTTCAAATTACGACGTTTCATACCGAAAATATGCCAATTACTGTAAACAACGATGGGTCATATTTTGCCCAAACCCCCTTGCAGTTTTCAAAATGTCTGAAATGTCGGAAATTTGACTCCTGAACGTGATTTTTTATCCGAATTCTGACTGTCTGCACCTATTTTCAGTTTCAAATTACGACTTTTTATACCGAAAATATGCCAATTACTGAAAACGGCGATGGGTCATATTTTGTCCAAACCCCCCTGCAGTTTTCGAAATGTCTGAAATGTCGGAAATTTGACTCCTGAGCGTGATTTTTGAGCCGAATTCTGACTCTCTGCACCTATTTTCAGTTTCAAATTACGTCGTTTCATACCGGAATAATGCCAATTACTGAAAACAGCGATGGGTCATATTTTGCCCAAACCCCCCTGCAGTTTTTAAAATGTCTGAAATGTCGGAAATTTGACTCCTGAGCGTGATTTTTGAGCCGAATTCTGACTCTCTGCACCTATTTTCAGTTTCAAATTACGACTTTTTATACCGAAAATATGCCAATTACTGAAAATGCGATGGGTCATATTTTGCACAAACCCCCCTGCAGTTTTCAAAATGTCTGAAATGTCGGAAATTTGACTCCTGAGCGTGATTTTTTATCTGAATTCTGACTCTCTGCACCTAATTTCAGTTTCAAATTACGACGCATCATACCGAAAATATGCCAATTACTCTAAACGGCGATGGGTCATATTTTGCCCAAAGCCCCCTGCACTTTTCAAAATGTCTAAAATGTCGGAAATTTGACTCCTGAGCGTGATTTTTGAGCCGAATTCTGACTCTCTGCACCTATTTCCAGTTCCAAATTACGACTTTTTATACCGAAAATATGCCAATTACTGAAAACGGCGATGGGTCATATTTTGCCCAAACCCCCCTGCAGTTTTCAAAATGTCTGAAATGTCGGAAATTTGAATCCTGAGCGTGATTTTTTATCTGAATTCTGACTCTCTGCACCTAATTTCAGTATCAAATTACGACATTTTATACCGAAAATATGCCAATTACTGAAAACGGCGATGGGTCATATTTTGTCCAAACCCCCCTGCAGTTTTCGAAATGTCTGAAATGTCGGAAATTTGACTCCTGAGCGTGATTTTTGAGCCGAATTCTGACTCTCTGCACCTATTTTCAGTTTCAAATTACGTCGTTTCATACCGGAATAATGCCAATTACTGAAAACAGCGATGGGTCATATTTTGCCCAAACCCCCCTGCAGTTTTTAAATGTCTGAAATGTCGGAAATTTGACTCCTGAGCGTGATTTTTGAGCTGAATTCTGACTCTCTGCACCTATTTTCAGTTTCAAATTACGACTTTTTATACCGAAAATATGCCAATTACTGAAAATGGCGATGGGTCATATTTTGCACAAACCCCCCTGCAGTTTTCAAAATGTCTGAAATGTCGGAAATTTGACTCCTGAGCGTGATTTTTTATCTGAATTCTGACTCTCTGCACCTAATTTCAGTTTCAAATTACGACGCATCATACCGAAAATATGCCAATTACTCTAAACGGCGATGGGTCATATTTTGCCCAAAGCCCCCTGCACTTTTCAAAATGTCTAAAATGTCGGAAATTTGACTCCTGAGCGTGATTTTTGAGCCAAATTCTGACTCTCTGCACCTATTTCCAGTTCCAAATTACGACTTTTTATACCGAAAATATGCCAATTACTGAAAACGGCAATGGGACATATTTTGCCCAAACCCCCCTGCAGTTTTCAAAATGTCTGAAATGTCGGAAATTTGAATCCTGAGCGTGATTTTTTATCTGAATTCTGACTCTCTGCACCTAATTTCAGTTTCAAATTACGACATTTTATACCGAAAATATGCCAATTACTGAAAACGGCGATGGGTCATATTTTGCCCAAACCCCCCAGCAGTTTTCAAAATGTCTGAAATGTCGGAAATTTGACTCCTGAGCGTGATTTTTGAGCCGAATTCTGACTCTCTGCACCTATTTTCAGTTTCAAATTACGTCGTTTCATACCGAAAATATGCCAATTACTGAAAACGGCGATAGGTCATATTGTGCCCAAACCCCCCTGCAGTTTTTAAAATGTCTGAAATGTCGGAAATTTGACTCCTGAGCGTGATTTTTGAGCCGAATTCTGACTCTCTGCACCTATTTTCAGTTTCAAATTACGACGTTTCATACCGAAAATATTCCAATTACTGTAAACGGCGATGGGTCATATTTTGCCCAAACCCCACTGCAGTTTTCAAAATGTCTGAAATGTCGGAAATTTGACTCCTGAGCGTGATTTTTTATCCGAATTCTGACTCTCTGCACCTATTTTCAGTTTCAAATTACGACTTTTTATACCGAAAATATGGCAATTACTGAAAACGGCGATGGGTCATATTTTGCCCAAACCCCCTGCAGTTTTCAAAATGTCTGAAATGTCGGAAATTTGACTCCTGAGCGTGATTTTTTAGCCGAATTCGGACTCTCTGCACCTATTTTCAGTTTCAAATTACGAAGTTTCAATCCGAAAATATTCCAATTACTGAAAACAGCGATGGGTCATATTTTGCCCAAACCCCCCTGCAGGTTTCAAAATGTCTGAAATGACGAAAATTTGACTCCTGAGCGTGATTTTTGAGCCGAATTCTGACTTTCTGCACCTTTTTTCAGTTTCAAATTACGACGTTTCCTACCGAAAATATGCCAATTACTATAAACGGCGATGGGTCATATTTTGCCCAAACCCCCCTGCAGTTTTCAAAATGTCTGAAATGTTGGAAATTTGACTCCTGAGCGTGATTTTTTATCCGAATTCTGACTCTCTGCACCTATTTTCAGTTTCAAATTACGACTTTTTATACCGAAAATATGGCAATTACTGAAAACGGCGATGGGTCATATTTTGCCCAAACCCCCTGCAGTTTTCAAAATGTCTGAAATGTCGGAAATTTGACTCCTGAGCGTGATTTTTTAGCCGAATTCGGACTCTCTGCACCTATTTTCAGTTTCAAATTACGACGTTTCAATCCAAAAATATTCCAATTACTGAAAACAGCGATGGGTCATATTTTGCCCAAACCCCCCTGCAGTTTTCAAAATGTCTGAAATGTCGGAAATTTGACTCCTGAGCGTGATTTTTGAGCCGAATTCTGACTCTCTGCACCTATCTTCAGTTTCAAATTACGACGTTTCATACCGAAAATATGCCAATTACTGAAAACGGCGATGGGTCATATTTTGCCAAAACCCCCCTGCAGTTTTCAAAATGTCTGAAATGTCGGAAATTTGACTCCTGAGCGTGATTTTTTAGCCGAATTCGGACTCTCTGCACCTATTTTCAGTTTCAAATTACGACGTTTCAATCCGAAAATATTCCAATTACTGAAAACAGCGATGGGTCATATTTTGCCCAAACCCCCCTGCAGTTTTCAAAATGTCTGAAATGACGAAAATTTGACTCCTGAGCGTGATTTTTGAGCCGAATTCTGACTTTCTGCACCTTTTTTCAGTTTCAAATTACGACGTTTCCTACCGAAAATATGCCAATTACTATAAACGGCGATGGGTCATATTTTGCCCAAACCCCCCTGCAGTTTTCAAAATGTCTGAAATGTTGGAAATTTGACTCCTGAGCGTGATTTTTTATCCGAATTCTGACTCTCTGCACCTATTTTCAGTTTCAAATTACGACTTTTTATACCGAAAATATGCCAATTACTGAAAACGGCGATGGGTCATATTTTGCCCAAACCCCCTGCAGTTTTCAAAATGTCTGAAATGTCGGAAATTTGACTCCTGAGCGTGATTTTTTAGCCGAATTCGGACTCTCTTCACCTATTTTCAGTTTCAAATTACGACGTTTCAATCCGAAAATATTCCAATTACTGAAAACAGCGATGGGTTATATTTTGCCCAAACCCCCCTGCAGTTTTCAAAATGTCTGAAATGTCGGAAATTTGACTCCTGAGCGTGATTTTTGAGCCGAAATCTGACTCTCTGCACCTATTTTCAGTTTCAAATTACGACGTTTCATACCGAACATATGCCAATTACTGAAAACGGCGATGGGTCATATTTTGCCCAAACCCCCCTGCAGTTTTCAAAATGTCTGAAATGTCGGAAATTTGACTCCTGAGCGTGATTTTCGAGCCGAATTCTGACTCTCTGCACCTAATTTCAGTTTCAAATTACGACTTTTTATACCAAAAATATGCCAATTACTGAAAACGGCGATGGGTCATATTTTGCCCAAACCCCCCTGCAGTTTTCAAAATGTCTGAAATGTCGGAAATTTGACTCCTGAGCGTGATTTTTGAGCCGAATTCTGACTCTCTGCACCTATTTTCAGTTTCAAATTACGACTTTTTATACCGAAAATATGCCAATTACTGAAAACGGCGATGGGTCATATTTTGCCCAAACCCCCCTTGCAGTTTTCAAAATGTCTGAAATGTCGGATATATGACTCCTGAGCGTGATTTTTGAGCCGAATTCTGACTCTCTGCACCTATTTTCAGTTTCAAATTACGACTTTTTATACCGAAAATATGCCAATTACTGAAAATGGCGATGGGTCATATTTTGCCCAAACCCCCCTGCAGTTTTCAAAATGTCTGAAATGTCGGAAATTTGACTCCTGAGCGTGATTTTTTATCTGAATTCTGACTCTCTGCACCTAATTTCAGTTTCAAATTACGACGTATCATACCGAAAATATGCCAATTACTCTAAACGGCGATGGGTCATATTTTGCCCAAAGCCCCCTGCACTTTTCAAAATGTCTAAAATGTCGGAAATTTGAATCCTGAGCGTGATTTTTTATCTGAATTCTGACTCTCTGCACCTAATTTCAGTATCAAATTACGACATTTTATACCGAAAATATGCCAATTACTGAAAACGGCGATGGGTCATATTTTGTCCAAACCCCCCTGCAGTTTTCGAAATGTCTGAAATGTCGGAAATTTGACTCCTGAGCGTGATTTTTGAGCCGAATTCTGACTCTCTGCACCTATTTTCAGTTTCAAATTACGTCGTTTCATACCGGAATAATGCCAATTACTGAATACAGCGATGGGTCATATTTTGCCCAAACCCCCCTGCAGTTTTTAAAATGTCTGAAATGTCGGAAATTTGACTCCTGAGCGTGATTTTTGCGCCGAATTCTGACTCTCTGCACCTATTTTCAGTTTCAAATTACGACTTTTTATACCGAAAATATGCCAATTACTGAAAATGCGATGGGTCATATTTTGCACAAACCCCCCTGCAGTTTTCAAAATGTCTGAAATGTCGGAAATTTGACTCATGAGCGTGATTTTTTATCTGAATTCTGACTCTCTGCACCTAATTTCAGTTTCAAATTACGACGCATCATACCGAAAATATGCCAATTACTCTAAAGGGCGATGGGTCATATTTTGCCCAAAGCCCCCTGCACTTTTCAAAATGTCTAAAATGTCGGAAATTTGACTCCTGAGCGTGATTTTTGAGCCGAATTCTGACTCTCTGCACCTATTTTCAGTTTCAAATTACGACTTTTTATACCGAAAATATGCCAATTACTGAAAACGGCGGTGGGTCATATTTTGCCCAAACCCAATGCAGTTTTCAAAATGTCTGAAATGTCGGAAATTTGACTCGTGAGCGTGATTTTTTAGCCGAATTCGGACTCTCTGCACCTATTTTCAGTTTCAAATTACGACGTTTCAATCCGAAAATATTCCAATTACTGAAAACAGCGATGGGTCATATTTTGCCCAAACCCCCCTGCAGTTTTCAAAATGTCTGAAATGTCGGAAATTTGACTCCTGAGCGTGATTTTTTATCCGAATTCTGACTCTCTGCACCTATTTTCAGTTTCAAATTACGACTTTTTATACCGAAAATATGGCAATTACTGAAAACGGCGATGGGTCATATTTTGCCCAAACCGCCTGCAGTTTTCAAAATGTCTGAAATGTCGGAAATTTGACTCCTGAGCGTGATTTTTGAGCCGAATTCTGACTCTCTGCACCTATTTTCAGTTTCAAATTACGACGTTTCAATCCGAAAATATTCCAATTACTGAAAACAGCGATGGGTCATATTTTGCCCAAACCCCCCTGCAGTTTACAAAATGTCTGAAATGTCGGAAATTTGACTCCTGAGCGTGATTTTTGAGCCGAATTCTGACTCTCTGCACCTATCTTCAGTTTCAAATTACGACGTTTCATACCGAAAATATGCCAATTATTGAAAACGGCGATGGGTCATATTTTGCCCAAACCCCCCCTGCAGTTTTCAAAATGTCTGAAATGTCGGAAATATGACTCCTGAGCGTGATTTTTGAGCCGAATTCTGACTCTCTGCACCTATTTTCAGTTTCAAATTACGACTTTTTATACCGAAAATATGCCAATTACTGAAAATGGCGATGGGTCATATTTTGCCCAAACCCCCCTGCAGTTTTCAAAATGTCTGAAATGTCGGAAATTTGACTCCTGAGCGTGATTTTTTATCTGAATTCTGACTCTCTGCACCTAATTTCAGTTTCAAATTACGACGTATCATACCGAAAATATGCCAATTACTCTAAACGGCGATGGGTCATATTTTGCCCAAAGCCCCCTGCACTTTTCAAAATGTCTAAAATGTCGGAAATTTGAATCCTGAGCGTGATTTTTTATCTGAATTCTGACTCTCTGCACCTAATTTCAGTATCAAATTACGACATTTTATACCGAAAATATGCCAATTACTGAAAACGGCGATGGGTCATATTTTGTCCAAACCCCCCTGCAGTTTTCGAAATGTCTGAAATGTCGGAAATTTGACTCCTGAGCGTGATTTTTGAGCCGAATTCTGACTCTCTGCACCTATTTTCAGTTTCAAATTACGTCGTTTCATACCGGAATAATGCCAATTACTGAATACAGCGATGGGTCATATTTTGCCCAAACCCCCCTGCAGTTTTTAAAATGTCTGAAATGTCGGAAATTTGACTCCTGAGCGTGATTTTTGCGCCGAATTCTGACTCTCCGCACCTATTTTCAGTTTCAAATTACGACTTTTTATACCGAAAATATGCCAATTACTGAAAATGCGATGGGTCATATTTTGCACAAACCCCCCTGCAGTTTTCAAAATGTCTGAAATGTCGGAAATTTGACTCATGAGCGTGATTTTTTATCTGAATTCTGACTCTCTGCACCTAATTTCAGTTTCAAATTACGACGCATCATACCGAAAATATGCCAATTACTCTAAACGGCGATGGGTCATATTTTGCCCAAAGCCCCTTGCACTTTTCAAAATGTCTAAAATGTCGGAAATTTGACTCCTGAGCGTGATTTTTGAGCCGAATTCTGACTCTCTGCACCTATTTTCAGTTTCAAATTACGACTTTTTATACCGAAAATATGCCAATTACTGAAAACGGCGGTGGGTCATATTTTGCCCAAACCCAATGCAGTTTTCAAAATGTCTGAAATGTCGGAAATTTGACTCCTGAGCGTGATTTTTTAGCCGAATTCGGACTCTCTGCACCTATTTTCAGTTTCAAGTTACGACGTTTCAATCCGAAAATATTCCAATTACTGAAAACAGCGATGGGTCATATTTTGCCCAAACCCCCCTGCAGTTTTCAAAATGTCTGAAATGTCGGAAATTTGACTCCTGAGCGTGATTTTTTATCCGAATTCTGACTCTCTGCACCTATCTTCAGTTTCAAATTACGACGTTTCATACCGAAAATATGCCAATTATTGAAAACAGCGATGGGTCATATTTTGCCCAAACCCCCCTGCAGTTTTCAAAATGTCTGAAATGTCGGAAATTTGACTCCTGAGCGTGATTTTTTAGCCGAATTCGGACTCTCTGCACCTATATTCAGTTTCAAATTACGAAGTTTCAATCCGAAAATATTCCAATTACTGAAAACAGCGATGGGTCATATTTTGCCCAAACCCCCCTGCAGGTTTCAAAATGTCTGAAATGACGAAAATTTGACTCCTGAGCGTGATTTTTGAGCCGAATTCTGACTTTCTGCACCTTTTTTCAGTTTCAAATTACGACGTTTCCTACCGAAAATATGCCAATTACTATAAACGGCGATGGGTCATATTTTGCCCAAACCCCCCTGCAGTTTTCAAAATGTCTGAAATGTTGGAAATTTGACTCCTGAGCGTGATTTTTGAGCCGAATTCTGACTCTCTGCACCTATTTTCAGTTTCAAATTACGACTTTTTATACCGAAAATATGGCAATTACTGAAAACGGCGATTGGTCATATTTTGCCCAAACCCCCTGCAGTTTTCAAAATGTCTGAAATGTCGGAAATTTGACTCCTGAGCGTGATTTTTTAGCCGAATTCGGACTCTCTGCACCTATTTTCAGTTTCAAATTACGACGTTTCAATCCGAAAATATTCCAATTACTGAAAACAGCGATGGGTCATATTCTGCCCAAACCCCCCTGCAGTTTTCAAAATGTCTGAAATGTCGGAAATTTGACTCCTGAGCGTGATTTTTGAGCCGAATTCTGACTCTCTGCACCTATTTTCAGTTTCAAATTACGACGTTTCATACCGAAAATATGCCAATTACTGTAAACAACGATGGGTCATATTTTGCCCAAACCCCCTTGCAGTTTTCAAAATGTCTGAAATGTCGGAAATTTGACTCCTGAACGTGATTTTTTATCCGAATTCTGACTGTCTGCACCTATTTTCAGTTTCAAATTACGACTTTTTATACCGAAAATATGCCAATTACTGAAAACGGCGATGGGTCATATTTTGTCCAAACCCCCCTGCAGTTTTCGAAATGTCTGAAATGTCGGAAATTTGACTCCTGAGCGTGATTTTTGAGCCGAATTCTGACTCTCTGCACCTATTTTCAGTTTCAAATTACGTCGTTTCATACCGGAATAATGCCAATTACTGAAAACAGCGATGGGTCATATTTTGCCCAAACCCCCCTGCAGTTTTTAAAATGTCTGAAATGTCGGAAATTTGACTCCTGAGCGTGATTTTTGAGCCGAATTCTGACTCTCTGCACCTATTTTCAGTTTCAAATTACGACTTTTTATACCGAAAATATGCCAATTACTGAAAATGCGATGGGTCATATTTTGCACAAACCCCCCTGCAGTTTTCAAAATGTCTGAAATGTCGGAAATTTGACTCCTGAGCGTGATTTTTTATCTGAATTCTGACTCTCTGCACCTAATTTCAGTTTCAAATTACGACGCATCATACCGAAAATATGCCAATTACTCTAAACGGCGATGGGTCATATTTTGCCCAAAGCCCCCTGCACTTTTCAAAATGTCTAAAATGTCGGAAATTTGACTCCTGAGCGTGATTTTTGAGCCGAATTCTGACTCTCTGCACCTATTTCCAGTTCCAAATTACGACTTTTTATACCGAAAATATGCCAATTACTGAAAACGGCGATGGGTCATATTTTGCCCAAACCCCCCTGCAGTTTTCAAAATGTCTGAAATGTCGGAAATTTGAATCCTGAGCGTGATTTTTTATCTGAATTCTGACTCTCTGCACCTAATTTCAGTATCAAATTACGACATTTTATACCGAAAATATGCCAATTACTGAAAACGGCGATGGGTCATATTTTGTCCAAACCCCCCTGCAGTTTTCGAAATGTCTGAAATGTCGGAAATTTGACTCCTGAGCGTGATTTTTGAGCCGAATTCTGACTCTCTGCACCTATTTTCAGTTTCAAATTACGTCGTTTCATACCGGAATAATGCCAATTACTGTAAACAGCGATGGGTCATATTTTGCCCAAACCCCCCTGCAGTTTTTAAATGTCTGAAATGTCGGAAATTTGACTCCTGAGCGTGATTTTTGAGCCGAATTCTGACTCTCTGCACCTATTTTCAGTTTCAAATTACGACTTTTTATACCGAAAATATGCCAATTACTGAAAATGGCGATGGGTCATATTTTGCAAAAACCCCTCTGCAGTTTTCAAAATGTCTGAAATGTCGGAAATTTGACTCCTGAGCGTGATTTTTTATCTGAATTCTGACTCTCTGCACCTAATTTCAGTTTCAAATTACGACGCATCATACCGAAAATATGCCAATTACTCTAAACGGCGATGGGTCATATTTTGCCCAAAGCCCCCTGCACTTTTCAAAATGTCTAAAATGTCGGAAATTTGACTCCTGAGCGTGATTTTTGAGCCAAATTCTGACTCTCTGCACCTATTTCCAGTTCCAAATTACGACTTTTTATACCGAAAATATGCCAATTACTGAAAACGGCAATGGGACATATTTTGCCCAAACCCCCCTGCAGTTTTCAAAATGTCTGAAATGTCGGAAATTTGAATCCTGAGCGTGATTTTTTATCTGAATTCTGACTCTCTGCACCTAATTTCAGTTTCAAATTACGACATTTTAAACCGAAAATATGCCAATTACTGAAAGCGGCGATGGGTCATATTTTGCCCAAACCCCCCTGCAGTTTTCAAAATGTCTGAAATGTCGGAAATTTGACTCCTGAGCGTGATTTTTGAGCCGAATTCTGACTCTCTGCACCTATTTTCAGTTTCAAATTACGTCGTTTCATACCGAAAATATGCCAATTACTGAAAACGGCGATAGGTCATATTGTGCCCAAACCCCCCTGCAGTTTTTAAAATGTCTGAAATGTCGGAAATTTGACTCCTGAGCGTGATTTTTGAGCCGAATTCTGACTCTCTGCACCTATTTTCAGTTTCAAATTACGACGTTTCATACCGAAAATATGCCAATTACTGTAAACGGCGATGGGTCATATTTTGCCCAAACCCCACTGCAGTTTTCAAAATGTCTGAAATGTCGGAAATTTGACTCCTGAGCGTGATTCTTGAGCCGAATTCTGACTCTCTGCACCTATTTTCAGTTTGAAATTACGACGTATCATACCGAAAATATGCCAATTACTGTAAACGGCGATGGGTCATATTTTGCCCAAACCCCCCTGCAGTTTTCAAAATGTCTGAAATGTTAAAAATTTGACTCCTGAGCGTGATTTTTGAGCCGAATTCTGACTTTCTGCACCTATTTTCAGTTTCAAATTACGACTTTTTATACCGAAAATATGCCAATTACTGAAAACGGCGATGGGTCATATTTTGCCCAAACCCCCTGCAGTTTTCAAAATGTCTGTAATGTCGGAAATTTGACTCCTGAGCGTGATTTTTTAGCCGAATTCGGACTCTCTGCACCTATTTTCAGTTTCAAATTACGACGTTTCATACCTAAAATATGCCAATTACTGTAAACGGCGATGGGTCATATTTTGCCCAAACCCCCCTGCACTTTTCAAAATGTTTGAAATGTCGGAAATTTGACTCCTGAGCGTGATTTTTTATCTGAATTCTGACTCTCTGCACCTAATTTCAGTTACAAATTACGACTTTTTATACCGAAAATATGCCAATTACTGAAAACGTGATGGGTCATATTTTGCCCAAACCCCCCTGCATTTTTCAAAATGTCTGAAATGTCGGAAATTTGACTCCTGAACGTGATGTTTGAGCCGAATTCTGACTCTCTGCAGCTATTTTCAGTTTCAAATTACGAATTTTTATACCGAAAATATGCCAATTACTGAAAACGACGATGGGTCATATTTTGCCCAAACCCCCCTGCAGTTTTCAAAATGTCTGAAACGTCGGAAATTTGACTCCTGAGCGTGATTTTTGAGCCGAATTCTGACTCTCTGCACCTATTTTCTGTTTCAAATTACGACTTTTTATACGGAAAATATGCCAATTACTGAAAACGGCGATGGGTCATATTTTGCCTGAACCCCCCTGCAATTTTCAAAATGTTGGAAATGTCGGAAATATGACTCCTGAGCGTGATTTTTGAGCCGAATTCTGACTCTCTGCACCTATTTTCAGTTTCAAATTACGTCGTTTCATACCGAAAATATGCCAATTACTGAAATCGGCGATGGGTCATATTTTGCCCAAACCCCCCTGCAGTTTTTAAAATTTCTGAAATGTCGGAAATTTGACTCCTGAGCGTGATTTTTGAGCCGAATTCTGACTCTCTGCACCTATTTTCAGTTTTAAATTACGACGTTTCACACCGAAAATATGCCAATTACTGAAAACGGCGATGGGTCATATCTTGCCCAAACCCCCCTGCAGTTTTCAAAATGTATGAAATGTAGGAAATTTGACTCCTGAGCGTGATTTTTGAGCCGAATTCTGACTCTCTGCACCTATTTTCAGTTTCAAATTACGAATTTTTATACCGAAAATATGCCAATTACTGTAAACGGCGATGGGTCATATTTTGCCTAAACCCCCCTGCAGTTTTCAAAATGCCTGAAATGTCGGAAATTTGACTCCTGAGCGTGATTTTTGAGCTGAATTCTGACTCTCTGCACCTATTTTTAGTTTCAAATTACGACGTTTCATACCGAAAATATGCTAGTTACTGTAAACGGCGATGGGTCATATTTTGCCCAAACCCCCCTGCAGTTTTCAAAATGTCTGAAATGTCGGAAATTTGACTCCTGAGTGTGATTTTGTATCCGAATTCTGACTCTCTGCAGCTATTTTCAGTTTCAAATTACGACTTTTTATACCGAAAATTTGCCAATTACTGAAAACGGCGATGGGTCATGTTTTGCCCAAAACCCCCTACAGTTTTCAAAATGTCTGAAATGTCGGAAATTTGACTCCTGAGCGTGATTTTTGAGCCGAATTCTGATTCTCTGCACCTATTTTCAGTTTCAAATTACGACGTTTCATACCGAAAATATGCCAATTACTGAAAACGGCGAAGGGTCATATTTTGCCCAAACCCCCTTGCAGTTTTTAAAATGTCTGAAATGTCGGAAATTTGACTCCTGAGCGTGATTTTTGAGTCTAAATTCTGACTCTCTGCACCTATTTTCAGTTTCAAATTACGAAGTTTCATACCGAAAATATGCCAATTACAGTAAACGGCGATGGGTCATGTTTTGCCCAAACCCCCCTGCAGTTTTCAAAATGTCTGAAATGTCGGAAATTTGACTCCTGAGCGTGATTTTTGAGCCGAATTCTGACTCTCTGCAACTATTTTCAGTTTCAAATTACGACTTTTTATACCGAAAATATGCCAATTACTGAAAACGGCGATGGGTCATATTTTGCCCAAACCCCCCTGCAGTTGCAAAATGTCTGAAATGTCGGAAATTTGACTCCTGAGGGTGATTTTTGAGCCGAATTCTGACTCTCTGCACCTATTTTCAGTTTCAAATTACGAAGTTTCATACCGAAAATATGCCAATTACTGAAAATGGCGATGGGTCATATTTTGCCCAAACCTCCCTGCAGTTTTTAAAATGTCTGAAAGGTCGGAAATTTGACTCCTGAGCGTGATTTTTGAGCCGAATTCTGATTCTCTGCATCTATTTTCAGTTTCAAATTACCACGTTTCATACCGAAAATATGCCAATTACTGAAAACGGCGAAGGGTCATATTTTGCCCAAACCCCCTTGCAGTTTTTAAAATGTCTGAAATGTCGGAAATTTGACTCCTGAGCGTGATTTTTGAGCCTAAATTCTGACTCTCTGCACCTATTTTCAGTTTCAAATTACGAAGTTTCATACCGAAAATATGCCAATTACAGTAAACGGCGATGGGTCATATTTTGCCCACACCCCCCTGCAGTTTTTAAAATGTCTGAAATGCCGGAAATTTGACTCCTGAGCGTGATTGTTGGGCCGAATTCTGAATTTCTGCACATATTTTCAGTTTCAAATTACGACGTTTCATACCGAAAATATGCCAATTACTGTAAACGGCGATGGGTCATATTTTGCCCAAACCCCCCTGCAGTTTTTAAAATGTCTGAAATGTCGGAAATTTCAATCCTGAGCGTGATTTTTGAGCCGAATTCTGACTCTCTGCACCTTTTTTTCAGTTTCAAATTACGACGTTTCATACCGAAAATATGCTAATTACTGAAAACGTGATGGGTCATATTTTGCCCAAACCCCCCTGCATTTTTCAAAATGTCTGAAATGTCGGAAATTTGACTCCTGAACGTGATGTTTGAGCCGAATTCTGACTCTCTGCACCTATTTTCAGTTTCAAATTACGACTTTTTATACCGAAAATATGCCAATTACTGAAAACGACGATGGGTCATATTTTGCCCAAACCCCCCTGCAGTTTTCAAAATGTCTGAAACGTCGGAAATTTGACTCCTGAGCGTGATTTTTGAGCCGAATTCTGACTCTCTGCACCTATTTTCTGTTTCAAATTACGACTTTTTATACCGAAAATATGCCAATTACTGAAAACGGCGATGGGTCATATTTTGCCTAAACCCCCCTGCAATTTTCAAAATGTTGGAAATGTCGGAAATTTGACTCCTGAGCGTGATTTTTGAGCCGAATTCTGACTCTCTGCACCTATTTTCAGTTTCAAATTACGTCGTTTCATACCGAAAATATGTCAATTACTGAAATCGGCGATGGGTCATATTTTGCCCAAACCCCCTGCAGTTTTCAAAATGTCTGTAATGTCGGAAATTTGACTCCTGAGCGTGATTTTTTAGCCGAATTCGGACTCTCTGCACCTATTTTCAGTTTCAAATTACGACGTTTCATACCTAAAATATTCCAATTACTGGAAACAGCGATGGGTCATATTTTGCCCAAACCCCCCTGCAGTTTTCAAAATGTCTGAAATGTCGGAAATTTGACTCCTGAGCGTGATTCTTGAGCCAAATTCTGACTCTCTGCACCTATTTTCAGTTCCAAATTACGACCTTTTATACCGAAAATATGCCAATTACTGAAAACGGCGATGGGTCATATTTTGCACAAACCCCCCTGCAGTTTTCAAAATGTCTGAAATGTCGGAAATTTGACTCCTGAGCGTGATTTTTTATCTGAATTCTGACTCTCTGCACCTAATTTCAGTTACAAATTACGACTTTTTATACCGAAAATATGCCAATTACTGAAAACGTGATGGGTCATATTTTGCCCAAACCCCCCTGCATTTTTCAAAATGTCTGAAATGTCGGAAATTTGACTCCTGAACGTGATGTTTGAGCCGAATTCTGACTCTCTGCACCTATTTTCAGTTTCAAATTACGACTTTTTATACCGAAAATATGCCAATTACTGAAAACGACGATGGGTCATATTTTGCCCAAACCCCCCTGCAGTTTTCAAAATGTCTGAAACGTCGGAAATTTGACTCCTGAGCGTGATTTTTGAGCCGAATTCTGACTCTCTGCACCTATTTTCTGTTTCAAATTACGACTTTTTATACCGAAAATATGCCAATTACTGAAAACGGCGATGGGTCATATTTTGCCTAAACTCCCCTGCAATTTTCAAAATGTTGGAAATGTCGGAAATTTGACTCCTGAGCGTGATTTTTGAGCCGAATTCTGACTCTCTGCACCTATTTTCAGTTTCAAATTACGTCGTTTCATACCGAAAATATGCCAATTACTGAAATCGGCGATGGGTCATATTTTGCCCAAACCCCCCTGCAGTTTTTAAAATTTCTGAAATGTCGGAAATTTGACTCCTGAGCGTGATTTTTGAGCCGAATTCTGACTCTCTGCACCTATTTTCAGTTTTAAATTACGACGTTTCACACCGAAAATATGCCAATTACTGAAAACGGCGATGGGTCATATCTTGCCCAAACCCCCCTGCAGTTTTCAAAATGTATGAAATGTAGGAAATTTGACTCCTGAGCGTGATTTTTGAGCCGAATTCTGACTCTCTGCACCTATTTTTAAGTTTCAAATTACGACTTTTTATACCGAAAATATGCCAATTACTGTAAACGGCGATGGGTCATATTTTGCCCAAACCCCCCTGCAGTTTTCAAAATGCCTGAAATGTCGGAAATTTGACTCCTGAGCGTGATTTTTGAGCTGAATTCTGACTCTCTGCACCTATTTTTAGTTTCAAATTACGACGTTTCATACCGAAAATATGCTAGTTACTGTAAACGGCGATGGGTCATATTTTGCCCAAACCCCCCTGCAGTTTTCAAAATGTCTGAAATGTCGGAAATTTGACTCCTGAGTGTGATTTTGTATCCGAATTCTGACTCTCTGCAGCTATTTTCAGTTTCAAATTACGACTTTTTATACCGAAAATTTGCCAATTACTGAAAACGGCGATGGGTTATGTTTTGCCCAAAACCCCCTACAGTTTTCAAAATGTCTGAAATGTCGGAAATTTGACTCCTGAGCGTGATTTTTGAGCCGAATTCTGATTCTCTGCACCTATTTTCAGTTTCAAATTACGACGTTTCGTACCGAAAATATGCCAATTACTGAAAACGGCGAAGGGTCATATTTTGCCCAAACCCCCCTGCAGTTTTTAAAATGTCTGAAATGTCGGAAATTTGACTCCTGAGCGTGATTTTTGAGCCTAAATTCTGACTCTCTGCACCTATTTTCAGTTTCAAATTACGTCGTTTCATACCGAAAATATGCCAATTACTGAAATCGGCGATGGGTCATATTTTGCCCAAACCCCCTGCAGTTTTCAAAATGTCTGTAATGTCGGAAATTTGACTCCTGAGCGTGATTTTTGAGCTGAATTCTGACTCTCTGCACCTATTTTTAGTTTCAAATTACGACGTTTCATACCGAAAATATGCTAGTTACTGTAAACGGCGATGGGTCATATTTTGCCCAAACCCCCCTGCAGTTTTCAAAATGTCTGAAATGTCGGAAATTTGACTCCTGAGTGTGATTTTGTATCCGAATTCTGACTCTCTGCAGCTATTTTCAGTTTCAAATTACGACTTTTTATACCGAAAATTTGCCAATTACTGAAAACGGCGATGGGTCATGTTTTGCCCAAAACCCCCTACAGTTTTCAAAATGTCTGAAATGTCGGAAATTTGACTCCTGAGCGTGATTTTTGAGCCGAATTCTGATTCTCTGCACCTATTTTCAGTTTCAAATTACGACGTTTCATACCGAAAATATGCCAATTACTGAAAACGGCGAAGGGTCATATTTTGCCCAAACCCCCCTGCAGTTTTTAAAATGTCTGAAATGTCGGAAATTTGACTCCTGAGCGTGATTTTTGAGCCTAAATTCTGACTCTCTGCACCTATTTTCAGTTTCAAATTACGAAGTTTCATACCGAAAATATGCCAATTACAGTAAACGGCGATGGGTCATGTTTTGCCCAAACCCCCCTGCAGTTTTCAAAATGTCTGAAATGTCGAAAATTTGACTCCTGAGCGTGATTTTTGAGCCGAATTCTGACTCTCTGCAACTATTTTCAGTTTCAAATTACGACTTTTTATACCGAAAATATGCCAATTACTGAAAACGGCGATGGGTCATATTTTGCCCAAACCCCCCTGCAGTTTCAAAATGTCTGAAATGTCGGAAATTTGACTCCTGAGGGTGATTTTTGAGCCGAATTCTGACTCTCTGCACCTATTTTCAGTTTCAAATTACGAAGTTTCATACCGAAAATATGCCAATTACTGAAAATGGCGATGGGTCATATTTTGCCCAAACCTCCCTGCAGTTTTTAAAATGTCTGAAAGGTCGGAAATTTGACTCCTGAGCGTGAGTTTTGAGCCGAATTCTGATTCTCTGCATCTATTTTCAGTTTCAAATTACCACGTTTCATACCGAAAATATGCTAATTACTGAAAACGGCGATGGGTCGTATTTCGCCCAAACACCCCTGCAGTTTTCAAAATGTCTGAAATGTCGGAAATTTGACTCCTGAGCGTGATTTTTTAGCCGAATTCTGACTCTCTGCACCTATTTTCAGTTTCAAATTACGACGTTTCATACCGAAAATATGCCAATTACTGAAAATGGCGATGGGTCATATTTTGCCCACACCCCCCTGCAGTTTTTAAAATGTCTGAAATGCCGGAAATTTGACTCCTGAGCGTGATTTTTGGGCCGAATTCTGAATTTCTGCACATATTTTCAGTTTCAAATTACGACGTTTCATACCGAAAATATGCCAATTACTGAAAACGGCGATGGGTCATATTTTGCCCAAACCCCCCTGCAGTTTTTAAAATGTCTGAAATGTCGGAAATTTCAATCCTGAGCGTGATTTTTGAGTCGAATTCTGACTCTCTGCACCTTTTTTTCAGTTTCAAATTACGACGTTTCATACCGAAAATAAGCTAATTACTGAAAACGTGATGGGTCATATTTTGCCCAAACCCCCCTGCATTTTTCAAAATGTCTGAAATGTCGGAAATTTGACTCCTGAACGTGATGTTTGAGCCGAATTCTGACTCTCTGCACCTATTTTCAGTTTCAAATTACGACTTTTTATACCGAAAATATGCCAATTACTGAAAACGACGATGGGTCATATTTTGCCCAAACCCCCCTGCAGTTTTCAAAATGTCTGAAACGTCGGAAATTTGACTCCTGAGCGTGATTTTTGAGCCGAATTCTGACTCTCTGCACCTATTTTCTGTTTCAAATTACGACTTTTTATACCGAAAATATGCCAATTACTGAAAACGGCGATGGGTCATATTTTGCCTAAACCCCCCTGCAATTTTCAAAATGTTGGAAATGTCGGAAATTTGACTCCTGAGCGTGATTTTTGAGCCGAATTCTGACTCTCTGCACCTATTTTCAGTTTCAAATTACGTCGTTTCATACCGAAAATATGCCAATTACTGAAATCGGCGATGGGTCATATTTTGCCCAAACCCCCCTGCAGTTTTTAAAATTTCTGAAATGTCGGAAATTTGACTCCTGAGCGTGATTTTTGAGCCGAATTCTGACTCTCTGCACCTATTTTCAGTTTTTAATTACGACGTTTCACACCGAAAATATGCCAATTACTGAAAACGGCGATGGGTCATATCTTGCCCAAACCCCCCTGCAGTTTTCAAAATGTATGAAATGTAGGAAATTTGACTCCTGAGCGTGATTTTTGAGCCGAATTCTGACTCTCTGCACCTATTTTTAAGTTTCAAATTACGACTTTTTATACCGAAAATATGCCAATTAATGTAAACGGCGATGGGTCATATTTTGCCCAAACCCCCCTGCAGTTTTCAAAATGCCTGAAATGTCGGAAATTTGACTCCTGAGCGTGATTTTTGAGCTGAATTCTGACTCTCTGCACCTATTTTTAGTTTCAAATTACGACGTTTCATACCGAAAATATGCTAGTTACTGTAAACGGCGATGGGTCATATTTTGCCCAAACCCCCCTGCAGTTTTCAAAATGTCTGAAATGTCGGAAATTTGACTCCTGAGTGTGATTTTGCATCCGAATTCTGACTCTCTGCAGCTATTTTCAGTTTCAAATTACGACTTTTTATACCGAAAATTTGCCAATTACTGAAAACGGCGATGGGTCATGTTTTGCCCAAACCCCCCTGCAGTTTTTAAAATGTCTGAAATGTCGGAAATTTGAGTCCTGAGCGTGATTTTTGAGCCGAATTCTGATTCTCTGCACCTATTTTCAGTTTCAAATTACGACGTTTCATACCGAAAATATGCTAGTTACTGTAAACGGCGATGGGTCATATTTTGCCCAAACCCCCCTACAGTTTTCAAAATGTCTGAAATGTCGGAAATTTGACTCCTGAGCGTGATTTTTGAGCCGAATTCTGATTCTCTGCACCTATTTTCAGTTTCAAATTACGACGTTTCATACCGAAAATATGCCAATTACTGAAAACGGCGAAGGGTCATATTTTGCCCAAACCCCCCTGCAGTTTTTAAAATGTCTGAAATGTCGGAAATTTGAGTCCTGAGCGTGATTTTTGAGCCTAAATTCTGACTCTCTGCACCTATTTTCAGTTTCAAATTACGAAGTTTCATACCGAAAATATGCCAATTACAGTAAACGGCGATGGGTCATGTTTTGCCCAAACCCCCCTGCAGTTTTCAAAATGTCTGAAATGTCGAAAATTTGACTCCTGAGCGTGATTTTTGAGCCGAATTCTGACTCTCTGCAACTATTTTCAGTTTCAAATTACGACTTTTTATACCGAAAATATGCCAATTACTGAAAACGGCGATGGGTCATATTTTGCCCAAACCCCCCTGCAGTTTCAAAATGTCTGAAATGTCGGAAATTTGACTCCTGAGGGTGATTTTTGAGCCGAATTCTGACTCTCTGCACCTATTTTCAGTTTCAAATTACGAAGTTTCATACCGAAAATATGCCAATTACTGAAAATGGCGATGGGTCATATTTTGCCCAAACCTCCCTGCAGTTTTTAAAATGTCTGAAAGGTCGGAAATTTGACTCCTGAGCGTGATTTTTGAGCCGAATTCTGATTCTCTGCATCTATTTTCAGTTTCAAATTACCACGTTTCATACCGAAAATATGCTAATTACTGAAAACGGCGATGGGTCATATTTCGCCCAAACACCCCTGCAGTTTTCAAAATGTCTGAAATGTCGGAAATTTGACTCCTGAGCGTGATTTTTTAGCCGAATTCTGACTCTCTGCACCTATTTTCAGTTTCAAATTACGACGTTTCATACCGAAAATATGCCAATTACTGAAAATGGCGATGGGTCATATTTTGCCCACACCCCCCTGCAGTTTTTAAAATGTCTGAAATGCCGGAAATTTGACTCCTGAGCGTGATTTTTGGGCCGAATTCTGAATTTCTGCACATATTTTCAGTTTCAAATTACGACGTTTCATACCGAAAATATGCTAATTACTGAAAACGGCGATGGGTCATATTTTGCCCAAACCCCCCTGCAGTTTTCAAAATGTCTGAAATGTCGGAAATTAGACTTCTGAGCGTGATTTTTGAGCCGAATTCTGACTCTCTGCACCTATTTTCAGTTTCAAATTACGACGTTTCATACCGAAAATATGCCAATTACTGAAAACGGGGATGGGTCATATTTTGCCCAAACCCCCCTGCAGTTTTAAAAATGTCTGAAATGTCGGAAATTTTACTCCTGAACGTGATTTTTGAGCCGAATTCTGACTCTCTGCACCTATTTTCAGTTTCAAATTACGACGTTTCATGCCGAAAATATGCCAATTGCTGTAAACGGCGATGGGTCATATTTTGCCCAAACCCCCCTGCAGTTTTCAAAATGTCTGAAATGTCGGAAATTTGACTCCTGAGCGTGATTTTTGAGCCGAATTCTGACTCTCTGCACCTATTTTCAGTTTTAAATTACGACGTTTCATACCGAAAATATGCCAATTACTGAAAACGTCCATGGGTCATATTTTGCCCAAACCCCCTTGCAGTTTTTAAAATGTCCGAAATGTCGGAAATTTGACTCCTGAGCGTGATTTTTGAGGCGAATTCTGACTCTCTGCATCTATTTTTAGTTTCAAATTACCACGTTTCATACCGAAAATATGCTATTTACTGAAAACGGCGATGGGTCATATTTTGCCCAAACCCCCCTGCAGTTTTCAAAATGTCTGAAATGTCGGAAATTTGACTCCTGAACGTGATTTTTGAGCCGAATCCTGACTCTCTGCACCTATTTTCAGTTTCAAATTACGACGTTTCATACCGAAAATATGCCAATTACTGAAAACAACGATGGGTCATATTTTACCCAAACCCCCCCTGCAGTTTTTAAAATGTCTGAAATGTTGGAAATTTGACTCCTGAGCGTGATTTATGAGCCAAATTCTGACTCTCTGCACCTATTTTCAGTTTCAAATTACGACGTTTCATACCGGAAATATGCCAATTACTGAAAACGGCGATGGGTCATATTTTCCCCAAACCCCCCTGCAGTTTTCAAAATGTCTGAAATGTCGGAAATTTGACTCCTGAGCGTGATTTTTGAGCCGAATTCTGACTCTCTGCACCTTTTTTCAGTTTCAAATTACGAAGTTTCATACCGAAAATATGCCAATTACTGAAAACTGCGATGGGTCATATTTTGCCCAAACCCCCCTGCAATTTTTAAAATGTCTGAAATGTCGGAAATTTTACTCCTGAGCGTGATTTTTGAGCCGAATTCTGACTCTCTGCACCTATTTTCAGTTTCAAATTACGAAGTTTCATACCAAAAATATGCCAATTACTGTAAACGGCGATGGGTCATATTTTGCCCAAACCCCCCTGCAGTTTTCAAAATGTCAGAAATGTCGGAAATTTGACTCCTGAGCGTGATTATTTTATCCAACTGCTGACTCTCTGCACCTATTTTCAGTTTCAAATTACGACTTTTTATACCGAAAATATGCTAATTACTGAAAACGGCGGTGGGTCATATTTTGCCCAAACCCCCCTGCAGTTTTCAAAATGTCTGAAATGTCGGAAATTTGACTCCTGAGCGTAATTTTTGAGCCGAATTTTGACTCTCTGCACCTATTTTCAGTTTCAAATTACGATTTTTCATACCGTAAATATGCCAAGTACTTAAAACAACGATGGGCCATATATTGCCCAAACCCCCCTGCAGTTTTTAAAATGTCTGAAATGTCGGAAATTTGACTCCTGAGCGTGATTTTTGAGCCGAATTCTGACTCTCTGCACCTATTTTCAGTTTCAAATTACGACGTTTCATACCGAAAATATGCCAATTACTGAAAACGGCAAAAGGTCATATTTTGCCCAAACCCCCCTGCAGTTTTTAAAATGTCTGAAATGTCGGAAATTTGACTCCTGAGCGTGATTTTTGAGCCGAATTCCGACTCTCTGCACCTATTTTCAGTTTCAAATTACGAAGTTTCATACCGAAAATATGCCAATTACTGTAAACGGCGATGGGTCATATTTTGCCCAAACCCCCCTGCAGTTTTAATTATGTCTGAAATTTGACTCCTGAGCGTGATTTTTGAGCCGAATTCTGACTCTCTGCACCTATTTTCAGTTTAAAATTACGACGTTTCATACCGAAAATATGCAAATTACTGAAAATGGCGAAGGGTCATATTTTGCCCAAACCCCCTGCAGTTTTTAAAATGTCTGAAATGTCGGAAATTTGACTCCTGAGCGTGATTTTTGAGCCGAATTCTGACTCTCTGCACCTATTTTCAGTTTCAAATTACGACGTTTCATACCGAAAATATTCCAATTACTGTAAACAGCGATGGGTCATATTTTGCCCAAACCCCCCTTCAGTTTTCAAAATGTCTGAAATGTCGGAAATTTGATTCCTGAGCGCGATTTTTGAGCCGAATTCTGACTCTCTGCACCTATTTTCAGTTTCAAATTACGACTTTTTATACCGAAAATATGCCAATTACTGAAAACGGCCATGGGTCATATTTTGCCCAAACCCCCCTGCAATTTTCAAAATGTCTGAAATGTCGGAAATTTGACTCCTGAGCGGGATTTTTGAGCCGAATTCTGACTCTCTGCACCTTTTTTCACTTTCAAATTACGACGTTTCATACCGAAAATATGCCAATTACTGTAAACGGCGATGGGTCATATTTTGCCCAAACCCCCCTGCAGTTTTCAAAATGTCTGAAATGTCGGAAATTTGACTCCTGAGCGTGATTTTTGAGCCGAATTCTGACTCTCTGCACCTATTTTCAGTTTCAAATTACGACGTTTCATACCAAAAATATGCCAATTACTGACAACGGCGATGGGTCATATTTTGCCCAAACCCCCTTGCAGTTTTTAAAATGTCTGAAATGTCGGAAATTTGACTCCTGAGCGTGATTTTTGAGCCGAATTCTGACTCTCTGCATCTATTTCCAGTTTCAAATTACCACGTTTCATACCGAAAATATGCCAATTACTGTAAACGGCGATGGGTCATATTTTGCCCAAACCCCCCTGCAGTTTTCAAAATGTCTGAAATGTCGGAAATTTGACTCCTGATCGTGATTATTTTATCCAAATGCTGACTCTCTGAACCTATTTTCAGTTTCAAATTACGACTTTTTATACCGAAAATATGCCAATTACTGAAAACGGCGGTGGGTCATATTTTGCCCAAACCCCCCTGCAGTTTTCAAAATGTCTGAAATGTCGGAAATTTGACTCCTGAGCGTGATTTTTGAGCCGAATTCTGACTCTCTGCACCTATTTTCAGTTTCAAATTACGACGTTTCATACCGAAAATATGCCAATTACTGAAAACGGGGATGGGTCATATTTTGCCCAAACCCCCCTGCAGTTTTAAAAATGTCTGAAATGTCGGAAATTTTACTCCTGAACGTGATTTTTGAGCCGAATTCTGACTCTCTGCACCTATTTTCAGTTTCAAATTACGACGTTTCATGCCGAAAATATGCCAATTGCTGTAAACGGCGATGGGTCATATTTTGCCCAAACCCCCCTGCAGTTTTCAAAATGTCTGAAATGTCGGAAATTTGACTCCTGAGCGTGATTTTTGAGCCGAATTCTGACTCTCTGCACCTATTTTCAGTTTTAAATTACGACGTTTCATACCGAAAATATGCCAATTACTGAAAACGTCCATGGGTCATATTTTGCCCAAACCCCCTTGCAGTTTTTAAAATGTCCGAAATGTCGGAAATTTGACTCCTGAGCGTGATTTTTGAGGCGAATTCTGACTCTCTGCATCTATTTTTAGTTTCAAATTACCACGTTTCATACCGAAAATATGCTATTTACTGAAAACGGCGATGGGTCATATTTTGCCCAAACCCCCCTGCAGTTTTCAAAATGTCTGAAATGTCGGAAATTTGACTCCTGAACGTGATTTTTGAGCCGAATCCTGACTCTCTGCACCTATTTTCAGTTTCAAATTACGACGTTTCATACCGAAAATATGCCAATTACTGAAAACAACGATGGGTCATATTTTACCCAAACCCCCCCTGCAGTTTTTAAAATGTCTGAAATTTTGGAAATTTGACTCCTGAGCGTGATTTATGAGCCAAATTCTGACTCTCTGCACCTATTTTCAGTTTCAAATTACGACGTTTCATACCGGAAATATGCCAATTACTGAAAACGGCGATGGGTCATATTTTCCCCAAACCCCCCTGCAGTTTTCAAAATGTCTGAAATGTCGGAAATTTGACTCCTGAGCGTGATTTTTGAGCCGAATTCTGACTCTCTGCACCTTTTTTCAGTTTCAAATTACGAAGTTTCATACCGAAAATATGCCAATTACTGAAAACGGCGATGGGTCATATTTTGCCCAAACCCCCCTGCAATTTTTAAAATGTCTGAAATGTCGGAAATTTTACTCCTGAGCGTGATTTTTGAGCCGAATTCTGACTCTCTGCACCTATTTTCAGTTTCAAATTACGAAGTTTCATACCGAAAATATGCCAATTACTGTAAACGGCGACGGGTCATATTTTGCCCAAACCCCCCTGCAGTTTTCAAAATGTCAGAAATGTCGGAAATTTGACTCCTGAGCGTGATTATTTTATCCAACTGCTGACTCTCTGCACCTATTTTCAGTTTCAAATTACGACTTTTTATACCGAAAATATGCTAATTACTGAAAACGGCGGTGGGTCATATTTTGCCCAAACCCCCCTGCAGTTTTCAAAATGTCTGAAATGTCGGAAATTTGACTCCTGAGCGTAATTTTTGAGCCGAATTTTGACTCTCTGCACCTATTTTCAGTTTCAAATTACGATTTTTCATACCGTAAATATGCCAAGTACTTAAAACAACGATGGGCCATATATTGCCCAAACCCCCCTGCAGTTTTTAAAATGTCTGAAATGTCGGAAATTTGACTCCTGAGCGTGATTTTTGAGCCGAATTCTGACTCTCTGCACCTATTTTCAGTTTCAAATTACGACGTTTCATACCGAAAATATGCCAATTACTGAAAACGGCAAAAGGTCATATTTTGCCCAAACCCCCCTGCAGTTTTTAAAATGTCTGAAATGTCGGAAATTTGACTCCTGAGCGTGATTTTTGAGCCGAATTCCGACTCTCTGCACCTATTTTCAGTTTCAAATTACGAAGTTTCATACCGAAAATATGCCAATTACTGTAAACGGCGATGGGTCATATTTTGCCCAAACCCCCCTGCAGTTTTAATTATGTCTGAAATTTGACTCCTAAGCGTGATTTTTTAGCCGAATTCTGACTCTCTGCACCTATTTTCAGTTTAAAATTACGACGTTTCATACCGAAAATATGCAAATTACTGAAAATGGCGAAGGGTCATATTTTGCCCAAACCCCCTGCAGTTTTTAAAATGTCTGAAATGTCGGAAATTTGACTCCTGAGCGTGATTTTTGAGCCGAATTCTGACTCTCTGCACCTATTTTCAGTTTCAAATTACGACGTTTCATACCGAAAATATTCCAATTACTGTAAACAGCGATGGGTCATATTTTGCCCAAACCCCCCTTCAGTTTTCAAAATGTCTGAAATGTCGGAAATTTGACTCCTGAGCGCGATTTTTGAGCCGAATTCTGACTCTCTGCACCTATTTTCAGTTTCAAATTACGACTTTTTATACCGAAAATATGCCAATTACTGAAAACGGCCATGGGTCATATTTTGCCCAAACCCCCCTGCAATTTTCAAAATGTCTGAAATGTCGGAAATTTGACTCCTGAGCGGGATTTTTGAGCCGAATTCTGACTCTCTGCACCTTTTTTCACTTTCAAATTACGACGTTTCATACCGAAAATATGCCAATTACTGTAAACGGCGATGGGTCATATTTTGCCCAAACCCCCCTGCAGTTTTCAAAATGTCTGAAATGTCGGAAATTTGACTCCTGAGCGTGATTTTTGAGCCGAATTCTGACTCTCTGCACCTATTTTCAGTTTCAAATTACGACGTTTCATACCAAAAATATGCCAATTACTGACAACGGCGATGGGTCATATTTTGCCCAAACCCCCTTGCAGTTTTTAAAATGTCTGAAATGTCGGAAATTTGACTCCTGAGCGTGATTTTTGAGCCGAATTCTGACTCTCTGCATCTATTTCCAGTTTCAAATTACCACGTTTCATACCGAAAATATGCCAATTACTGTAAACGGCGATGGGTCATATTTTGCCCAAACCCCCCTGCAGTTTTCAAAATGTCTGAAATGTCGGAAATTTGACTCCTGATCGTGATTATTTTATCCAAATGCTGACTCTCTGAACCTATTTTCAGTTTCAAATTACGACTTTTTATACCGAAAATATGCCAATTACTGAAAACGGCGGTGGGTCATATTTTGCCCAAACCCCCCTGCAGTTTTCAAAATGTCTGAAATGTCGGAAATTTGACTCCTGAGCGTGATTTTTGAGCCGAATTCTGACTCTCTGCACCTATTTTCAGTTTTAAATTACGACGTTTCATACCGAAAATATGCCAATTACTAAAAACGGCAGAAGGTCATATTTTGCCCAAACCCCCCTGCAGTTTTTAAAATGTCTGAAATGTCGGAAATTTGACTCCTGAGCGTGATTTTTGAGCCGAATTCCGACTCTCTGCACCTGTTTACAGTTTCAAATTACGACGTTTCATACCAAAAATATGCCAATTACTGCAAACGGCGATGAGTCATATTTTGCCCAAACCCCCCTGCAGTTTTCAAAATGTCTGAAATGTCGATATTTTGACTCCTGAGCGTGATTTTTGAGCCGAATTCTGACTCTCTGCACCTATTTTCAGTTTCAAATTACGACGTTTCATACCGAAAATATGCAAATTACTGAAAACGTCCATGGGTCATATTTTGCCCAAACCCCCCTGCAGTTTTTAAAATGTCCGAAATGTCGGAAATTTGACTCCTGAGCGTGATTTTTGAGGCGAATTCTGACTCTCTGCATCTATTTTTAGTTTCAAATTACCACGTTTCATACCGAAAATATGCTATTTACTGAAAACGGCGATGGGTCATATTTTGCCCAAACCCCCCTGCAGTTTTCAAAATGTCTGAAATGTCGGAAATTTGACTCCTGAGCGTGACTTTTGAGCCGAATCCTGACTTTCTGCACCTATTTTCAGTTTCAAATTACGACGTTTCATACCGAAAATATGCCAATTACTGAAAACAACGATGGGTCATATTTTACCCAAACCCCCCTGCAGTTTTTAAAATGTCTGAAATGTTGGAAATTTGACTCCTGAGCGTGATTTATGAGCCAAATTCTGACTCTCTGCACCTATTTTCAGTTTCAAATTACGACGTTTCATACCGGAAATATGCCAATTACTGAAAACGGCGATGGGTCATATTTTCCCCAAACCCCCCTGCAGTTTTTAAAATGTCTGAAATGTCGGAAATTTGTATCCTGAGCGTGATTTTTAAGCCGAATTCATACTCTCTGCACCTATTTTCAGTTTCAAATTACGACGTTTCATACCGAAAATATGCTAATTACTGAAAACGGCGATGGGTCATATTTTGCCCAAACCCCCCTGCAGTTTTCAAAATGTCTGAAATGTCGGAAATTTGACTCCTGAGCGTGATTTTTGAGCCGAATTCTGACTCTCTGCACCTATTTTCAGTTTCAAATTAAGAAGTTTCATACCGAAAATATACCAATTACTGAAAACGGCGATGGGTCATATTTTGCCCAAACCCCCCTGCAATTTTTAAAATGTCTGAAATGTCGGAAATTTTACTCCTGAGCGTGATTTTTGAGCCGAATTCTGACTCTCTGCACCTATTTTCAGTTTCAAATTACGACGTTTCATACCGAAAATATGCCAATTACTGTAAACGGCGATGGGTCATATTTTGCCCAAACCCCCCTGCAGTTTTCAAAATGTCAGAAATGTCGGAAATTTGACTCCTGAGCGTGATTATTTTATCCAACTGCTGACTCTCTGCACCTATTTTCAGTTTCAAATTACGACTTTTTATACCGAAAATATGCTAATTACTGAAAACGGCGGTGGGTCATATTTTGCCCAAACCCCCCTGCAGTTTTCAAAATGTCTGAAATGTCGGAAATTTGACTCCTGAGCGTGATTTTTGAGCCGAATTCTGACTCTCTGCACCTATTTTCAGTTTCAAATTACGACGTTTCATACCAAAAATATGCCAATTACTGAAAACGGCGATGGGTCGTATTTTGCCCAAACCCCCCTTGCAGTTTTTAAAATGTCTGAAATGTCGGAAATTTGACTCCTGAGCGTGATTTTTGAGCCGAATTCTGACTCTCTGCATCTATTTCCAGTTTCAAATTACCACGTTTCATACCGAAAATATGCTAATTACTGAAAACGGCGATGGGTCATATTTTGCCCAAACCCCCCTGCAGTTTTCAAAATGTCTGAAATGTCGGAAATTTGACTCCAGAGTGTGATTTTTGAGCCGAATTCTGACTCTCTGCACCTATTTTCAGTTTCAAATTACGACGTTTCATACCGAAAATATTCCAATTACTGTAAACAGCGATGGGTCATATTTTGCTCAAACCCCCCTGCAGTTTTCAAAATGTCTGAAATGTCGGAAATTTGACTCCTGAGCGCGATTTTTGAGCCGAATTCTGACTCTCTGCACCTATTTTCAGTTTCAAATTACGACTTTTTATACCGAAAATATGCCAATTACTGAAAACGGCCATGGGTCATATTTTGCCCAAACCCCCCTGCAATTTTCAAAATGTCTGAAATGTCGGAAATTTGACTCCTGAGCGGGATTTTTGAGCCGAATTCTGACTCTCTGCACCTTTTTTCACTTTCAAATTACGACGTTTCATACCGAAAATATGCCAATTACTGTAAACGGCGATGGGTCATATTTTGCCCAAACCCCCCTGCAGTTTTCAAAATGTCTGAAATGTCGGAAATTTGACTCCTGAGCGTGATTTTTTATCCGAATTCTGACTCTCAGCACCTATTTTCAGTTTCAAATTACGACTTTTTATACCGAAAATATGCCAATTACTAGAAACGGCGATGGGTCATATTTTGCCCAAACCCCCCTGCAGTTTTCAAAATGTCTGAAATGTCGGAAATTTGACTACTGAGCGTGATTTTTGAGCCGAATTCTGACTCTCTGCACCTATTTTCAGTTTAAAATTACGACGTTTCATACCGAAAATATGCAAATTACTGAAAATGGCGAAGGGTCATATTTTGCCCAAACCCCCTGCAGTTTTTAAAATGTCTGAAATGTCGGAAATTTGACTCCTGAGCGTGATTTTTGAGCCGAATTCTGACTCTCTGCACCTATTTTCAGTTTCAAATTACGACGTTTCATACCGAAAATATTCCAATTACTGTAAACAGCGATGGGTCATATTTTGCCCAAACCCCCCTGCAGTTTTCAAAATGTCTGAAATGTCGGAAATTTGACTCCTGAGCGCGATTTTTGAGCCGAATTCTGACTCTCTGCACCTATTTTCAGTTTCAAATTACGACTTTTTATACCGAAAATATGCCAATTACTGAAAACGGCCATGGGTCATATTTTGCCCAAACCCCCCTGCAATTTTCAAAATGTCTGAAATGTCGGAAATTTGACTCCTGAGCGGGATTTTTGAGCCGAATTCTGACTCTCTGCACCTTTTTTCACTTTCAAATTACGACGTTTCATACCGAAAATATGCCAATTACTGTAAACGGCGATGGGTCATATTTTGCCCAAACCCCCCTGCAGTTTTCAAAATGTCTGAAATGTCGGAAATTTGACTCCTGAGCGTGATTTTTGAGCCGAATTCTGACTCTCTGCACCTATTTTCAGTTTCAAATTACGACGTTTCATACCAAAAATATGCCAATTACTGACAACAGCGATGGGTCATATTTTGCCCAAACCCCCCTTGCAGTTTTTAAAATGTCTGAAATGTCGGAAATTTGACTCCTGAGCGTGATTTTTGAGCCGAATTCTGACTCTCTGCATCTATTTCCAGTTTCAAATTACCACGTTTCATACCGAAAATATGCCAATTACTGTAAACGGCGATGGGTCATATTTTGCCCAAACCCCCCTGCAGTTTTCAAAATGTCTGAAATGTCGGAAATTTGACTCCTGATCGTGATTATTTTATCCAAATGCTGACTCTCTGCACCTATTTTCAGTTTCAAATTACGACTTTTTATACCGAAAATATGCCAATTACTGAAAACGGCGGTGGGTCATATTTTGCCCAAACCCCCTTGCAGTTTTCAAAATGTCTGAAATGTCGGAAATTTGACTCCTGAGCGTGATTTTTGAGCCGAATTCTGACTCTCTGCACCTATTTTCAGTTTTAAATTTCGACGTTTCATACCGAAAATATGCCAACTACTGAAAACGGCAAAAGGTCATATTTTGCCCAAACCCCCCTGCAGTTTTTAAAATGTCTGAAATGTCGGAAATTTGACTCCTGAGCGTGATTTTTGAGCCGAATTCCGACTCTCTGCACCTGTTTACAGTTTCAAATGACGACGTTTCATACCAAAAATATGCCAATTACTGTAAACGGCGATGAGTCATATTTTGCCCAAACCCCCTGCAGTTTTCAAAATGTCTGAAATGTCGATATTTTGACTCCTGAGCGTGATTTTTGTGCCGAATTCTGACTCTCTGCACCTATTTTCAGTTTCAAATTACGACGTTTCATACCGAAAATATGCAAATTACTGAAAACGTCCATGGGTCATATTTCGCCCAAACCCCCCTACAGTTTTTAAAATGTCTGAAATGTCGGAAATTTGTATCCTGAGCGTGATTTTTGAGGCGAATTCTGACTCTCTGCATCTATTTTTAGTTTCAAATTACCACGTTTCATACCGAAAATATGCTATTTACTGAAAACGGCGATGGGTCATATTTTGCCCAAACCCCCCTGCAGTTTTCAAAATGTCTGAAATGTCGGAAATTTGACTCCTGAGCGTGACTTTTGAGCCGAATCCTGACTCTCTGCACCTATTTTCAGTTTCAAATTACGACGTTTCATACCGAAAATATGCCAATTACTGAAAACAACGATGGGTCATATTTTACCCAAACCCCCCTGCAGTTTTTAAAATGTCTGAAATGTTGGAAATTTGACTCCTGAGCGTGATTTATGAGCCAAATTCTGACTCTCTGCACCTATTTTCAGTTTCAAATTACGACGTTTCATACCGGAAATATGCCAATTACTGAAAACGGCGATGGGTCATATTTTCCCCAAACCCCCCTGCAGTTTTTAAAATGTCTGAAATGTCGGAAATTTGTATCCTGAGCGTGATTTTTAAGCCGAATTCATACTCTCTGCACCTATTTTCAGTTTCAAATTACGACGTTTCATACCGAAAATATGCTAATTACTGAAAACGGCGATGGGTCATATTTTGCCCAAACCCCCCTGCAGTTTTCAAAATGTCTGAAATGTCGGAAATTTGACTCCTGAGCGTGATTTTTGAGCCGAATTCTGACTCTCTGCACCTATTTTCAGTTTCAAATTACGAAGTTTCATACCGAAAATATGCCAATTACTGAAAACGGCGATGGGTCATATTTTGCCCAAACCCCCCTGCAATTTTTAAAATGTCTGAAATGTCGGAAATTTGACTCCTGAGCGTGATTTTTGAGCCGAATTCTGACTCTCTGCACCTATTTTCAGTTTCAAATTACGACGTTTCATACCAAAAATATGCCAATTACTGAAAACGGCGATGGGTCATATTTTGCCCAAACCCCCCTTGCAGTTTTTAAAATGTCTTAAATGTCGGAAATTTGACTCCTGAGCGTGATTTTTGAGCCGAATTCTGACTCTCTGCATCTATTTCCAGTTTCAAATTACCACGTTTCATACCGAAAATATGCTAATTACTGAAAACGGCGATGGGTCATATTTTGCCCAAACCCCCCTGCAGTTTTCAAAATGTCTGAAATGTCGGAAATTTGACTCCAGAGCGTGATTTTTGAGCCGAATTCTGACTCTCTGCACCTATTTTCAGTTTCAAATTACGACGTTTCATACCGAAAATATTCCAATTACTGTAAACAGCGATGGGTCATATTTTGCTCAAACCCCCCTGCAGTTTTCAAAATGTCTGAAATGTCGGAAATTTGACTCCTGAGCGCGATTTTTGAGCCGAATTCTGACTCTCTGCACCTATTTTCCGTTTCAAATTACGACTTTTTATACCGAAAATATGCCAATTACTGAAAACGGCCATGGGTCATATTTTGCCCAAACCCCCCTGCAATTTTCAAAATGTCTGAAATGTCGGAAATTTGACTCCTGAGCGGGATTTTTGAGCCGAATTCTGACTCTCTGCACCTTTTTTCACTTTCAAATTACGACGTTTCATACCGAAAATATGCCAATTACTGTAAACGGCGATGGGTCATATTTTGCCCAAACCCCCCTGCAGTTTTCAAAATGTCTGAAATGTCGGAAATTTGACTCCTGAGCGTGAATTTTTATCCGAATTCTGACTCTCAGCACCTATTTTCAGTTTCAAATTACGACTTTTTATACCGAAAATATGCCAATTACTAGAAACGGCGATGGGTCATATTTTGCCCAAACCCCCCTGCAGTTTTCAAAATGTCTGAAATGTCGGAAATTTGACTCCTGAGCGTGATTTTTGAGCCGAATCCTGACTCTCTGCACCTATTTTCAGTTTCAAATTACGATGTTTCATACCGAAAATATGCAAATTACTGAAAACGGCGATGGGTCATATTTTACCCAAACCCACCTGCAGTTTTTAAAATGTCTAAAATGTCGGAAATTTGACTCCTGAGCGTGATTTTTGAGCCGAATTCTGACTCTCTGCACCTATTTTCAGTTTCAAATTACGACGTTTCATACCGGAAATATGCCAATTACTGAAAACGGCGATGTGTCATATTTTGCCCAAACCCCCCTGCAGTTTTTAAAATGTCTGAAATGTTGGAAATTTGAATCCTGAGCGTGATTTTTGAGTCGAATTCTGACTCTCTGCACCTATTTTCAGTTTCAAATTACGACGTTTCATACCGAAAATATGCCAATTACTGTAAACGGCGATGGGTCATATTTTGCCCAAACCCCCCTGAAGTTTTCAAAATGTCTGAAATGTCGGAAATTTTACTCCTGAGCGTGATTATTTTATCCATCTGCTGACTCTCTGCACCTATTTTCAGTTTCAAATTACGACTTTTTATACCGAAAATATTCTAATTACTGAAAACGGCGGTGGGTCATATTTTGCCCAAACCCCCCTGTAGTTTTCAAAATGTCTGAAATTTGACTCCTGAGCGTGATTTTTGAGCCGAATTCTGACTCTCTGCACCTATTTTCAGTTTCAAATTACGAATTTTTATACTAAAAATATGCCAATTACTGAAAACGGCCATGGGTCATATTTTGCCCAAACCCTCCTGCAGTTTTAATTATGTCTGAAATTTGACTCTTGAGCGTGATTTTTGAGCCGAATTCTGACTCTCTGCACCTATTTTCAGTTTCAAATTACGACTTTTTATACCGAAAATATGCCAATTGCTGAAAACGGCCATGGATCATATTTTGCCCAAACCCCCCTGCAGTTTTCAAAATGTCTGAAATTTCGGAAATTTGACTCCTGAGCGTGATTTTTGAAACGAATTCTGACTCTCTGCACCTATTTTCAGTTTCAAATTACGACGTTTCATACCGAAAATAGGCCAATTACTGAAAACGGCGATTGGTCATATGTTGCCCAAACCCCCCTGCAGTTTTTAAAATGTCTGAAATGTCGGAAATTTGACTCCTGAGCGTGATTTTTGAGCCGAATTCTGACTCTCTGCACCTATTTTCAGTTTCAAATTACGACGTTTCATACCGAAAATATTCCAATTACTGTAAACAGCGATGGGTCATATTTTGCCCAAACCCCCCTGCAGTTTTCAAAATGTCTGAAATGTCGGAAATTTGACTCCTGAGCGCGATTTTTGAGCCGAATTCTGACTCTCTGCACCTATTTTCAGTTTCAAATTACGACTTTTTATACCGAAAATATGCCAATTACTGAAAACGGCCATGGGTCATATTTTGCCTAAACCCCCCTGCAATTTTCAAAATGTCTGAAATGTCGGAAATTTGACTCCTGAGCGGGATTTTTGAGCCGAATTCTGACTCTCTGCACCTTTTTTCACTTTCAAATTACGACGTTTCATACCGAAAATATGCCAATTACTGTAAACGGCGATGGGTCATATTTTGCCCAAACCCCCCTGCAGTTTTCAAAATGTCTGAAATGTCGGAAATTTGACTCCTGAGCGTGATTTTTTATCCAAATTCTGACTCTCAGCACCTATTTTCAGTTTCAAATTACGACTTTTTATACCGAAAATATGCCAATTACTGAAAACGGCGATGGGTCATATTTTGCCCAAACCCCCCTGCAGTTTTCAAATTGTCTGAAATGTCGGAAATTTGACTCCTGAGCGTGATTTTTGAGCCGAATTCTGACTCTCTGCACCTATTTTCAGTTTCAAATTACGACGTTTCATACCAAAAATATGCCAATTACTGAAAACGGCGATGGGTCATATTTTGCCCAAACCCCCCTTGCAGTTTTTAAAATGTCTGAAATGTCGGAAATTTGACTCCTGAGCGTGATTTTTGAGCCGAATTCCGACTCTCTGCATCTATTTCCAGTTTCAAATTACCACGTTTCATACCGAAAATATGCTAATTACTGAAAACGGCGATGGGTCATATTTTACCCAAACCCCCCTACAGTTTTCAAAATGTCTGAAATGTCGGAAATTTGACCCTGAGCGTGATTTTTGAGCCGAATCCTGACTCTCTGCACCTATTTTCAGTTTCAAATTACGACGTTTCATACCGAAAATATGCAAATTACTGAAAACGGCGATGGGACATATTTTACCCAAACCCCCCTGCAGTTTTTAAAATGTCTGAAATGTCTGAAATTTGACTCCTGAGCGTGATTTTTGAGCCGAATTCTGACTCTCTGCACCTATTTTCAGTTTCAAATTACGACGTTTCATACCGAAAATATACCAATTACTGAAAACGGCGATGGGTCATATTTTGCCCAAACCCCCCTGCAATTTTTAAAATGTCTGAAATGTCGGAAATTTTACTCCTGAGCGTGATTTTTGAGCCGAATTCTGACTCTCTGCACCTATTTTCAGTTTCAAATTACGACGTTTCATACCGAAAATATGCCAATTACTGTAAACGGCGATGGGTCATATTTTGCCCAAACCCCCCTGCAGTTTTCAAAATGTCAGAAATGTCGGAAATTTGACTCCTGAGCGTGATTATTTTATCCAACTGCTGACTCTCTGCACCTATTTTCAGTTTCAAATTACGACTTTTTATACCGAAAATATGCTAATTACTGAAAACGGCGGTGGGTCATATTTTGCCCAAACCCCCCTGCAGTTTTCAAAATGTCTGAAATGTCGGAAATTTGACTCCTGAGCGTGATTTTTGAGCCGAATTCTGACTCTCTGCACCTATTTTCAGTTTCAAATTACGACGTTTCATACCAAAAATATGCCAATTACTGAAAACGGCGATGGGTCGTATTTTGCCCAAACCCCCCTTGCAGTTTTTAAAATGTCTGAAATGTCGGAAATTTGACTCCTGAGCGTGATTTTTGAGCCGAATTCTGACTCTCTGCATCTATTTCCAGTTTCAAATTACCACGTTTCATACCGAAAATATGCTAAATACTGAAAACGGCGATGGGTCATATTTTGCCCAAACCCCCCTGCAGTTTTCAAAATGTCTGAAATGTCGGAAATTTGACTCCAGAGTGTGATTTTTGAGCCGAATTCTGACTCTCTGCACCTATTTTCAGTTTCAAATTACGACGTTTCATACCGAAAATATTCCAATTACTGTAAACAGCGATGGGTCATATTTTGCTCAAACCCCCCTGCAGTTTTCAAAATGTCTGAAATGTCGGAAATTTGACTCCTGAGCGCGATTTTTGAGCCGAATTCTGACTCTCTGCACCTATTTTCAGTTTCAAATTACGACTTTTTATACCGAAAATATGCCAATTACTGAAAACGGCCATGGGTCATATTTTGCCCAAACCCCCCTGCAATTTTCAAAATGTCTGAAATGTCGGAAATTTGACTCCTGAGCGGGATTTTTGAGCCGAATTCTGACTCTCTGCACCTTTTTTCACTTTCAAATTACGACGTTTCATACCGAAAATATGCCAATTACTGTAAACGGCGATGGGTCATATTTTGCCCAAACCCCCCTGCAGTTTTCAAAATGTCTGAAATGTCGGAAATTTGACTCCTGAGCGTGATTTTTTATCCGAATTCTGACTCTCAGCACCTATTTTCAGTTTCAAATTACGACTTTTTATACCGAAAATATGCCAATTACTAGAAACGGCGATGGGTCATATTTTGCCCAAACCCCCCTGCAGTTTTCAAAATGTCTGAAATGTCGGAAATTTGACTACTGAGCGTGATTTTTGAGCCGAATTCTGACTCTCTGCACCTATTTTCAGTTTAAAATTACGACGTTTCATACCGAAAATATGCAAATTACTGAAAATGGCGAAGGGTCATATTTTGCCCAAACCCCCTGCAGTTTTTAAAATGTCTGAAATGTCGGAAATTTGACTCCTGAGCGTGATTTTTGAGCCGAATTCTGACTCTCTGCACCTATTTTCAGTTTCAAATTACGACGTTTCATACCGAAAATATTCCAATTACTGTAAACAGCGATGGGTCATATTTTGCCCAAACCCCCCTGCAGTTTTCAAAATGTCTGAAATGTCGGAAATTTGACTCCTGAGCGCGATTTTTGAGCCGAATTCTGACTCTCTGCACCTATTTTCAGTTTCAAATTACGACTTTTTATACCGAAAATATGCCAATTACTGAAAACGGCCATGGGTCATATTTTGCCCAAACCCCCCTGCAATTTTCAAAATGTCTGAAATGTCGGAAATTTGACTCCTGAGCGGGATTTTTGAGCCGAATTCTGACTCTCTGCACCTTTTTTCACTTTCAAATTACGACGTTTCATACCGAAAATATGCCAATTACTGTAAACGGCGATGGGTCATATTTTGCCCAAACCCCCCTGCAGTTTTCAAAATGTCTGAAATGTCGGAAATTTGACTCCTGAGCGTGATTTTTGAGCCGAATTCTGACTCTCTGCACCTATTTTCAGTTTCAAATTACGACGTTTCATACCAAAAATATGCCAATTACTGACAACAGCGATGGGTCATATTTTGCCCAAACCCCCCTTGCAGTTTTTAAAATGTCTGAAATGTCGGAAATTTGACTCCTGAGCGTGATTTTTGAGCCGAATTCTGACTCTCTGCATCTATTTCCAGTTTCAAATTACCACGTTTCATACCGAAAATATGCCAATTACTGTAAACGGCGATGGGTCATATTTTGCCCAAACCCCCCTGCAGTTTTCAAAATGTCTGAAATGTCGGAAATTTGACTCCTGATCGTGATTATTTTATCCAAATGCTGACTCTCTGCACCTATTTTCAGTTTCAAATTACGACTTTTTATACCGAAAATATGCCAATTACTGAAAACGGCGGTGGGTCATATTTTGCCCAAACCCCCTTGCAGTTTTCAAAATGTCTGAAATGTCGGAAATTTGACTCCTGAGCGTGATTTTTGAGCCGAATTCTGACTCTCTGCACCTATTTTCAGTTTTAAATTTCGACGTTTCATACCGAAAATATGCCAACTACTGAAAACGGCAAAAGGTCATATTTTGCCCAAACCCCCCTGCAGTTTTTAAAATGTCTGAAATGTCGGAAATTTGACTCCTGAGCGTGATTTTTGAGCCGAATTCCGACTCTCTGCACCTGTTTACAGTTTCAAATGACGACGTTTCATACCAAAAATATGCCAATTACTGTAAACGGCGATGAGTCATATTTTGCCCAAACCCCCTGCAGTTTTCAAAATGTCTGAAATGTCGATATTTTGACTCCTGAGCGTGATTTTTGTGCCGAATTCTGACTCTCTGCACCTATTTTCAGTTTCAAATTACGACGTTTCATACCGAAAATATGCAAATTACTGAAAACGTCCATGGGTCATATTTCGCCCAAACCCCCCTACAGTTTTTAAAATGTCTGAAATGTCGGAAATTTGTATCCTGAGCGTGATTTTTGAGGCGAATTCTGACTCTCTGCATCTATTTTTAGTTTCAAATTACCACGTTTCATACCGAAAAT
Source organism: Procambarus clarkii (assembly GCF_040958095.1). Classification (NCBI taxonomy): domain Eukaryota; kingdom Metazoa; phylum Arthropoda; class Malacostraca; order Decapoda; family Cambaridae; genus Procambarus; species Procambarus clarkii. Next base: position 1,667,675 of record NC_091224.1, read on the forward strand.
ATGCTATTTACTGAAAACGGCGATGGGTCATATTTTGCCCAAACCCCCCTGCAGTTTTCAAAATGTCTGAAATGTCGGAAATTTGACTCCTGAGCGTGACTTTTGAGCCGAATCCTGACTCTCTGCACCTATTTTCAGTTTCAAATTACGACGTTTCATACCGAAAATATGCCAATTACTGAAAACAACGATGGGTCATATTTTACCCAAACCCCCCTGCAGTTTTTAAAATGTCTGAAATGTTGGAAATTTGACTCCTGAGCGTGATTTATGAGCCAAATTCTGACTCTCTGCACCTATTTTCAGTTTCAAATTACGACGTTTCATACCGGAAATATGCCAATTACTGAAAACGGCGATGGGTCATATTTTCCCCAAACCCCCCTGCAGTTTTTAAAATGTCTGAAATGTCGGAAATTTGTATCCTGAGCGTGATTTTTAAGCCGAATTCATACTCTCTGCACCTATTTTCAGTTTCAAATTACGACGTTTCATACCGAAAATATGCTAATTACTGAAAACGGCGATGGGTCATATTTTGCCCAAACCCCCCTGCAGTTTTCAAAATGTCTGAAATGTCGGAAATTTGACTCCTGAGCGTGATTTTTGAGCCGAATTCTGACTCTCTGCACCTATTTTCAGTTTCAAATTACGAAGTTTCATACCGAAAATATGCCAATTACTGAAAACGGCGATGGGTCATATTTTGCCCAAACCCCCCTGCAATTTTTAAAATGTCTGAAATGTCGGAAATTTGACTCCTGAGCGTGATTTTTGAGCCGAATTCTGACTCTCTGCACCTATTTTCAGTTTCAAATTACGACGTTTCATACCAAAAATATGCCAATTACTGAAAACGGCGATGGGTCATATTTTGCCCAAACCCCCCTTGCAGTTTTTAAAATGTCTTAAATGTCGGAAATTTGACTCCTGAGCGTGATTTTTGAGCCGAATTCTGACTCTCTGCATCTATTTCCAGTTTCAAATTACCACGTTTCATACCGAAAATATGCTAATTACTGAAAACGGCGATGGGTCATATTTTGCCCAAACCCCCCTGCAGTTTTCAAAATGTCTGAAATGTCGGAAATTTGACTCCAGAGCGTGATTTTTGAGCCGAATTCTGACTCTCTGCACCTATTTTCAGTTTCAAATTACGACGTTTCATACCGAAAATATTCCAATTACTGTAAACAGCGATGGGTCATATTTTGCTCAAACCCCCCTGCAGTTTTCAAAATGTCTGAAATGTCGGAAATTTGACTCCTGAGCGCGATTTTTGAGCCGAATTCTGACTCTCTGCACCTATTTTCCGTTTCAAATTACGACTTTTTATACCGAAAATATGCCAATTACTGAAAACGGCCATGGGTCATATTTTGCCCAAACCCCCCTGCAATTTTCAAAATGTCTGAAATGTCGGAAATTTGACTCCTGAGCGGGATTTTTGAGCCGAATTCTGACTCTCTGCACCTTTTTTCACTTTCAAATTACGACGTTTCATACCGAAAATATGCCAATTACTGTAAACGGCGATGGGTCATATTTTGCCCAAACCCCCCTGCAGTTTTCAAAATGTCTGAAATGTCGGAAATTTGACTCCTGAGCGTGAATTTTTATCCGAATTCTGACTCTCAGCACCTATTTTCAGTTTCAAATTACGACTTTTTATACCGAAAATATGCCAATTACTAGAAACGGCGATGGGTCATATTTTGCCCAAACCCCCCTGCAGTTTTCAAAATGTCTGAAATGTCGGAAATTTGACTCCTGAGCGTGATTTTTGAGCCGAATCCTGACTCTCTGCACCTATTTTCAGTTTCAAATTACGATGTTTCATACCGAAAATATGCAAATTACTGAAAACGGCGATGGGTCATATTTTACCCAAACCCACCTGCAGTTTTTAAAATGTCTAAAATGTCGGAAATTTGACTCCTGAGCGTGATTTTTGAGCCGAATTCTGACTCTCTGCACCTATTTTCAGTTTCAAATTACGACGTTTCATACCGGAAATATGCCAATTACTGAAAACGGCGATGTGTCATATTTTGCCCAAACCCCCCTGCAGTTTTTAAAATGTCTGAAATGTTGGAAATTTGAATCCTGAGCGTGATTTTTGAGTCGAATTCTGACTCTCTGCACCTATTTTCAGTTTCAAATTACGACGTTTCATACCGAAAATATGCCAATTACTGTAAACGGCGATGGGTCATATTTTGCCCAAACCCCCCTGAAGTTTTCAAAATGTCTGAAATGTCGGAAATTTTACTCCTGAGCGTGATTATTTTATCCATCTGCTGACTCTCTGCACCTATTTTCAGTTTCAAATTACGACTTTTTATACCGAAAATATTCTAATTACTGAAAACGGCGGTGGGTCATATTTTGCCCAAACCCCCCTGTAGTTTTCAAAATGTCTGAAATTTGACTCCTGAGCGTGATTTTTGAGCCGAATTCTGACTCTCTGCACCTATTTTCAGTTTCAAATTACGAATTTTTATACTAAAAATATGCCAATTACTGAAAACGGCCATGGGTCATATTTTGCCCAAACCCTCCTGCAGTTTTAATTATGTCTGAAATTTGACTCTTGAGCGTGATTTTTGAGCCGAATTCTGACTCTCTGCACCTATTTTCAGTTTCAAATTACGACTTTTTATACCGAAAATATGCCAATTGCTGAAAACGGCCATGGATCATATTTTGCCCAAACCCCCCTGCAGTTTTCAAAATGTCTGAAATTTCGGAAATTTGACTCCTGAGCGTGATTTTTGAAACGAATTCTGACTCTCTGCACCTATTTTCAGTTTCAAATTACGACGTTTCATACCGAAAATAGGCCAATTACTGAAAACGGCGATTGGTCATATGTTGCCCAAACCCCCCTGCAGTTTTTAAAATGTCTGAAATGTCGGAAATTTGACTCCTGAGCGTGATTTTTGAGCCGAATTCTGACTCTCTGCACCTATTTTCAGTTTCAAATTACGACGTTTCATACCGAAAATATTCCAATTACTGTAAACAGCGATGGGTCATATTTTGCCCAAACCCCCCTGCAGTTTTCAAAATGTCTGAAATGTCGGAAATTTGACTCCTGAGCGCGATTTTTGAGCCGAATTCTGACTCTCTGCACCTATTTTCAGTTTCAAATTACGACTTTTTATACCGAAAATATGCCAATTACTGAAAACGGCCATGGGTCATATTTTGCCTAAACCCCCCTGCAATTTTCAAAATGTCTGAAATGTCGGAAATTTGACTCCTGAGCGGGATTTTTGAGCCGAATTCTGACTCTCTGCACCTTTTTTCACTTTCAAATTACGACGTTTCATACCGAAAATATGCCAATTACTGTAAACGGCGATGGGTCATATTTTGCCCAAACCCCCCTGCAGTTTTCAAAATGTCTGAAATGTCGGAAATTTGACTCCTGAGCGTGATTTTTTATCCAAATTCTGACTCTCAGCACCTATTTTCAGTTTCAAATTACGACTTTTTATACCGAAAATATGCCAATTACTGAAAACGGCGATGGGTCATATTTTGCCCAAACCCCCCTGCAGTTTTCAAATTGTCTGAAATGTCGGAAATTTGACTCCTGAGCGTGATTTTTGAGCCGAATTCTGACTCTCTGCACCTATTTTCAGTTTCAAATTACGACGTTTCATACCAAAAATATGCCAATTACTGAAAACGGCGATGGGTCATATTTTGCCCAAACCCCCCTTGCAGTTTTTAAAATGTCTGAAATGTCGGAAATTTGACTCCTGAGCGTGATTTTTGAGCCGAATTCCGACTCTCTGCATCTATTTCCAGTTTCAAATTACCACGTTTCATACCGAAAATATGCTAATTACTGAAAACGGCGATGGGTCATATTTTACCCAAACCCCCCTACAGTTTTCAAAATGTCTGAAATGTCGGAAATTTGACCCTGAGCGTGATTTTTGAGCCGAATCCTGACTCTCTGCACCTATTTTCAGTTTCAAATTACGACGTTTCATACCGAAAATATGCAAATTACTGAAAACGGCGATGGGACATATTTTACCCAAACCCCCCTGCAGTTTTTAAAATGTCTGAAATGTCTGAAATTTGACTCCTGAGCGTGATTTTTGAGCCGAATTCTGACTCTCTGCACCTATTTTCAGTTTCAAATTACGACGTTTCATACCGGAAATATGCCAATTACTGAAAACGGCGATGTGTCATATTTTGCCCAAACCCCCTGCAGTTTTCAAAATGTCTGAAATGTTGGAAATTTGAATCCTGAGCGTGATTTTTGAGTCGAATTCTGACTCTCTGCACCTATTTTCAGGTTCAAATTACGACGTTTCATACCGAAAATATGCCAATTACTGTAAACGGCGATGGGTCATATTTTGCCCAAACCCCCCTGCAGTTTTAAAAATGTCTGAAATGTCGGAAATTTTACTCCTGAGCGTGATTTTTGAGCCGAATTCTGACTCTCTGCACCTATTTTCAGTTTCAAATTACGACGTTTCATACCGAAAATATGCCAATTACTGTAAACGGCGATGGGTCATATTTTGCCCAAACCCCCCTGCAGTTTTCAAAATGTCTGAAATGTCGGAAATTTGACTCCTGAGCGTGATTATTTTATCGAACTGCTGACTCTCTGCACCTATTTTCAGTTTCAAATTACGACTTTTTATACCGAAAATATGCTAATTACTGAAAACGGCGGTGGGTCATATTTTGCCCAATCTCCCCTGTAGTTTTTAAAATGTCTGAAATTTGACTCCTGAGCGTGATTTTTGAGCCGAATTCTGACTCTCTGCACCTTTTTCCACTTTCAAATTACGACATTTCATACCGAAAATATGCCAATTACTGTAAATGGTCAGTTTCAAATTACGACTTTTTATACCGAAAATATGCCAATGTCTGAAAACGGCGATGGGTCATATTTTGCCCAAACCCCCCCTGCAGTTTTTAAAATGTCTGAAATGTCGGAAATTTGACTCCTGAGCGTGATTTTTGAGGCGAATTCTGACTCTCTGCATCTGTTTTTAGTTTCAAATTACCACGTTTCATACCGAAAATATGCTAATTACTGAAAACGGCGATGGGTCATATTTTGCCCAAACCCCCCTGCAGTTTTCAAAATGTCTGAAATGTCGGAAATTTGAGTCCTGAGCGTGATTTTTGAGCCGAATCCTGACTCTCTGCACCTATTTTCAGTTTCAAATTACGACGTTTCATACCGACAATATGCCAATTACTGAAAACGGCGATGGGTCATATTTTACCCAAACCTCCCCTGCAGTTTTTAAAATGTCTGAAATGTCGGAAATTTGACTCCTGAGCGTGATTTTTGAGGCGAATTCTGACTCTCTGCATCTGTTTTTAGTTTCAAATTACCACGTTTCATACCGAAAATATGCTAATTACTGAAAACGGCGATGGGTCATATTTTGCCCAAACCCCCCTGCAGTTTTCAAAATGTCTGAAATGTCGGAAATTTGAGTCCTGAGCGTGATTTTTGAGCCGAATCCTGACTCTCTGCACCTATTTTCAGTTTCAAATTACGACGTTTCATACCGAAAATATGCCAATTACTGTAAACAGCGATGGGTCATATTTTGCCCAAACCCCCCTGCAGTTTTAATTATGTCTGAAATTTGACTCCTGAGCGTGATTTTTGAGCCGAATTCTGACTCTGCACCTATTTTCAGTTTCAAATTACAATTTTTTTACCGAAAATATGCCAATTACTGAAAACGGCCATGGATCATATTTTGCCGAAACCCCCCTGCAGTTTTCAAAATGTCTGAAATGTCGGAAATTTGACTCCTGAGCGCGATTTTTGAGCCGAATTCTGACTCTCTGCACCTATTTTCAGTTTCAAATTACGACTTTTTATACCGAAAATATGCCAATTACTGAAAACGGCCATGGGTCATATTTTGCCCAAACCCCCCTGCAGTTTTCAAAATGTCTGAAATGTCGGAAATTTGACTCCTGAGCGGGATTTTTGAGCCGAATTCTGACTCTCTGCACCTTTTTTCACTTTCAAATTACGACGTTTCATACCGAAAATATGGCAATTATTGTAAACGGCGATGGGTCATATTTTGCACAAACCCCCCTGCAGTTTTCAAAATGTCTGAAATGTCGGAAATTTGACTCCTGAGCGTGATTTTTTATCCGAATTCTGACTCTCAGCACCTATTTTCAGTTTCAAATTACGACTTTTTATACCGAAAATATGCCAATTACTGAAAACGGCGATGGGTCATATTTTGCCCAAACCCCCCTGCAGTTTTCAAATTGTCTGAAATGTCGGAAATTTGACTCCTGAGCGTGATTTTTGAGCCGAATTCTGACTCTCTGCACCTATTTTCAGTTTCAAATTACGACGTTTCATACCGAAAATATGCCAATTACTGAAAACGGCGATGGGTCATATTTTACCCAAACCCCCCTTGCAGTTTTTAAAATGTCTGAAATGTCGGAAATTTGACTCCTGATCGTGATTTTTGAGCCGAATTCTGACTCTCTGCACCTATTTTCAGTTTCAAATTACGACGTTTTATACCGAAAATATGCTAATTACTGAAAACGGCGATGGGTCATATTTTGCCGAAACCCCCCTGCAGTTTTCAAAATGTCTGAAATGTCGGAAATTTGACTCCTGAGCGCGATTTTTGAGCCGAATTCTGACTCTCTGCACCTATTTTCAGTTTCAAATTACGATGTTTCATACCGAAAATAGGCCAATTACTGAAAACGGCGATGGGTCATATGTTGCTCAAACCCCCCTGCAGTTTTTAAAATGTCTGAAATGTCTGAAATTTGACTCCTGAGCGTGATTTTTGAGCCGAATTCTGACTCTCTGCACCTATTTTCAGTTTCAAATTACGACGTTTCATACCGAAAATATTCCAATTACTGTAAACAGCGATGGGTCATATTTTGCCCAAACCCCCCTGCAGTTTTCAAAATGTCTGAAATGTCGGAAATTTGACTCCTGAGCGCGATTTTTGAGCCGAATTCTGACTCTCTGCACCTATTTTCAGTTTCAAATTACGACTTTTTATACCGAAAATATGCCAATTACTGAAAACGGCCATGGGTCATATTTTGCCCAAACCCCCCTGCAATTTTCAAAATGTCTGAAATGTCGGAAATTTGACTCCTGAGCGGGATTTTTGAGCCGAATTCTGACTCTCTGCACCTTTTTTCACTTTCAAATTACGACGTTTCATACCGAAAATATGCCAATTACTCTAAACGGCGATGGGTCATATTTTGCCCAAACCCCCCTGCAGTTTTCAAAATGTCTGAAATGTCGGAAATTTGACTCCTGAGCGTGATTTTTTATCCAAATTCTGACTCTCAGCACCTATTTTCAGTTTCAAATTACGACTTTTTATACCGAAAATATGCCAATTACTGAAAACGGCGATGGGTCATATTTTGCCCAAACCCCCCTGCAGTTTTCAAATTGTCTGAAATGTCGGAAATTTGACTCCTGAGCGTGATTTTTGAGCCGAATTCTGACTCTCTGCACCTATTTTCAGTTTCAAATTACGACGTTTCATACCAAAAATATGCCAATTACTGAAAACGGCGATGGGTCATATTTTGCCCAAACCCCCCTTGCAGTTTTTAAAATGTCTGAAATGTCGGAAATTTGACTCCTGAGCGTGATTTTTGAGCCGAATTCCGACTCTCTGCATCTATTTCCAGTTTCAAATTACCACGTTTCATACCGAAAATATGCTAATTACTGAAAACGGCGATGGGTCATATTTTACCCAAACCCCCCTGCAGTTTTCAAAATGTCTGAAATGTCGGAAATTTGACCCTGAGCGTGATTTTTGAGCCGAATCCTGACTCTCTGCACCTATTTTCAGTTTCAAATTACGACGTTTCATACCGAAAATATGCAAATTACTGAAAACGGCGATGGGTCATATTTTACCCAAACCCCCCTGCAGTTTTTAAAATGTCTGAAACGTCTGAAATTTGACTCCTGAGCGTGATTTTTGAGCCGAATTCTGACTCTCTGCACCTATTTTCAGTTTCAAATTACGACGTTTCATACCGGAAATATGCCAATTACTGAAAACGGCGATGAGTCATAATTTGCCCAAACCCCCTGCAGTTTTTAAAATGTCTGAAATGTTGGAAATTTGAATCCTGAGCGTGATTTTTGAGTCGAATTCTGACTCTCTGCACCTATTTTCAGGTTCAAATTACGACGTTTCATACCGAAAATATGCCAATTACTGTAAACGGCGATGGGTCATATTTTGCCCAAACCCCCCTGCAGTTTTAAAAATGTCTGAAATGTCGGAAATTTTACTCCTGAGCGTGATTTTTGAGCCGAATTCTGACTCTCTGCACCTATTTTCAGTTTCAAATTACGACGTTTCATACCGAAAATATGCCAATTACTGTAAACGGCGATGGGTCATATTTTGCCCAAACCCCCCTGCAGTTTTCAAAATGTCTGAAATGTCGGAAATTTGACTCCTGAGCGCGATTTTTGAGCCGAATTCTGACTCTCTGCACCTATTTTCAGTTTCAAATTACGACTTTTTATACCGAAAATATGCCAATTACTGAAAACGGCCATGGGTCATATTTTGCCCAAACCCCCCTGCAATTTTTAAAATGTCTGAAATGTCGGAAATTTGACTCCTGAGCGGGATTTTTGAGCCGAATTCTGACTCTCTGCACCTTTTTTCACTTTCAAATTACGACGTTTCATACCGAAAATATGCCAATTACTGTAAACGGCGATGGGTCATATTTTGCCCAAACCCCCCTGCAGTTTTCAAAATGTCTGAAATGTCGGAAATTTGACTCCTGAGCGTGATTTTTTATCCAAATTCTGACTCTCAGCACCTATTTTCAGTTTCAAATTACGACTTTTTATACCGAAAATATGCCAATTACTGAAAACGGCGATGGGTCATATTTTGCCCAAACCCCCCTGCAGTTTTCAAATTGTCTGAAATGTCGGAAATTTGACTCCTGAGCGTGATTTTTGAGCCGAATTCTGACTCTCTGCACCTATTTTCAGTTTCAAATTACGACGTTTCATACCAAAAATATGCCAATTACTGAAAACGGCGATGGGTCATATTTTGCCCAAACCCCCCTTGCAGTTTTTAAAATGTCTGAAATGTCGGAAATTTGACTCCTGAGCGTGATTTTTGAGCCGAATTCCGACTCTCTGCATCTATTACCAGTTTCAAATTACCACGTTTCATACCGAAAATATGCTAATTACTGAAAACGGCGATGGGTCATATTTTACCCAAACCCCCCTACAGTTTTCAAAATGTCTGAAATGTCGGAAATTTGACCCTGAGCGTGATTTTTGAGCCGAATCCTGACTCTCTGCACCTATTTTCAGTTTCAAATTACGACGTTTCATACCGAAAATATGCAAATTACTGAAAACGGCGATGGGTCATATTTTACCCAAACCCCCCTGCAGTTTTTAAAATGTCTGAAACGTCTGAAATTTGACTCCTGAGCGTGATTTTTGAGCCGAATTCTGACTCTCTGCACCTATTTTCAGTTTCAAATTACGACGTTTCATACCGGAAATATGCCAATTACTGAAAACGGCGATGTGTCATATTTTGCCCAAACCCCCTGCAGTTTTTAAAATGTCTGAAATGTTGGAAATTTGAATCCTGAGCGTGATTTTTGAGTCGAATTCTGACTCTCTGCACCTATTTTCAGGTTCAAATTACGACGTTTCATACCGAAAATATGCCAATTACTGTAAACGGCGATGGGTCATATTTTGCCCAAACCCCCCTGCAGTTTTAAAAATGTCTGAAATGTCGGAAATTTTACTCCTGAGCGTGATTTTTGAGCCGAATTCTGACTCTCTGCACCTATTTTCAGTTTCAAATTACGACGTTTCATACCGAAAATATGCCAATTACTGTAAACGGCGATGGGTCATATTTTGCCCAAACCCCCCTGCAGTTTTCAAAATGTCTGAAATGTCGGAAATTTGACTCCTGAGCGTGATTATTTTATCGAACTGCTGACTCTCTGCACCTATTTTCAGTTTCAAATTACGACTTTTTATACCGAAAATATGCTAATTACTGAAAACGGCGGTGGGTCATATTTTGCCCAATCTCCCCTGTAGTTTTTAAAATGTCTGAAATTTGACTCCTGAGCGTGATTTTTGAGCCGAATTCTGACTCTCTGCACCTTTTTCCACTTTCAAATTACGACGTTTCATACCGAAAATATGCCAATTACTGTAAATGGTCAGTTTCAAATTACGACTTTTTATACCGAAAATATGCCAATGTCTGAAAACGGCGATGGGTCATATTTTGCCCAAACCCCCCCTGCAGTTTTTAAAATGTCTGAAATGTCGGAAATTTGACTCCTGAGCGTGATTTTTGAGGCGAATTCTGACTCTCTGCATCTGTTTTTAGTTTCAAATTACCACGTTTCATACCGAAAATATGCTAATTACTGAAAACGGCGATGGGTCATATTTTGCCCAAACCCCCCTGCAGTTTTCAAAATGTCTGAAATGTCGGAAATTTGAGTCCTGAGCGTGATTTTTGAGCCGAATCCTGACTCTCTGCACCTATTTTCAGTTTCAAATTACGACGTTTCATACCGACAATATGCCAATTACTGAAAACGGCGATGGGTCATATTTTACCCAAACCCCCCTGCAGTTTTTAAAATGTCTGAAATGTCGGAAATTTGACTCCTGAGCGTGATTTTTGAGCCGAGTACTGACTCTCTGCACCTCTTTTCAGTTTCAAATTACGACGTTTCATACCGAAAATATGCCAATTACTGAAAACGGCGATGGGTCATATTTTGCCCAAACCCCCCTGCAGTTTTTAAAATGTCTGAAATGTCGGAAATTTTACTCCTGAGCGTGATTTTTGAGCCGAATTCTGACTCTCTGCACCTATTTTCAGTTTCAAATTACGACGTTTCATACCGAAAATATGCCAATTACTGTAAACGGCGATGGGTCATATTTTGCCCAAACCCCTCTGCAGTTTTCAAAATGTCTGAATTGTTGGAAATTTGACTCCTGAGCGTGATTATTTTATCCAACTGCCGACTCTCTGCACCTATTTTCAGTTTCAAATTACGACTTTTCATACCGAAAATATGCTAATTACTGAAAACGGCGGTGGGTCATATTTTGCCCAAACCCCCCTGCAGTTTTCAAAATGTCTGAAATGCTGGAAATTTGACTCCTGAGCGTGATTTTTGAGCCGAATTCTGACTCTCTGCACCTATTTTCAGTTTCAAATTACGACGTTTCATACCGAAAATATGCCAATTACTGAAAACGGCGATGGGTCATATTTTGCCCAAACCCCCCTGCAATTTTTAAAATGTCTGAAATGTCGGAAATTTGACTCCTGAGCGTGATTTTTGAGCCGAATTCCGACTCTCTGCATCTATTTTCAGTTTCAAATTACGACGTTTCATACCGAAAATATGCCAATTACTGTAAACAGCGATGGGTCATATTTTGCCCAAACCCCCCTGCAGTTTTAATTATGTCTGAAATTTGACTCCTGAGCGTGATTTTTGAGCCGAATTCTGACTCTCTGCACCTATTTTCAGTTTCAAATTACAATTTTTTTACCGAAAATATGCCAATTACTGAAAACGGCCATGGATCATATTTTGCCGAAACCCCCCTGCAGTTTTCAAAATGTCTGAAATGTCGGAAATTTGACTCCTGAGCGCGATTTTTGAGCCGAATTCTGACTCTCTGCACCTATTTTCAGTTTCAAATTACGACTTTTTATTCCGAAAATATGCCAATTACTGAAAACGGCGAAAGGTCATATTTTGCCCAAACCCCCCCTGCAGTTTTCAAAATGTCTGAAATGTCGGAAATTTGACTCCTGAGCGGGATTTTTGAGCCGAATTCTGACTCTCTGCACCTTTTTTCACTTTCAAATTACGACGTTTCATACCGAAAATATGGCAATTACTGTAAACGGCGATGGGTCATATTTTGCACAAACCCCCCTGCAGTTTTCAAAATGTCTGAAATGTCGGAAATTTGACTCCTGAGCGTGATTTTTTATCCGAATTCTGACTCTCAGCACCTATTTTCAGTTTCAAATTACGACTTTTTATACCGAAAATATGCCAATTACTGAAAACGGCGATGGGTCATATTTTGCCCAAACCCCCCTGCAGTTTTCAAAATGTCTGAAATGTCGGAACTTTGACTCCTGAGCGTGATTTTTGAGCCGAATTCTGACTCTCTGCACCTATTTTCAGTTTCAAATTACGACGTTTCATACCAAAAATATGCCAATTACTGAAAACGGCGATGGGTCATATTTTGCCCAAACCCCCCTTGCAGTTTTTAAAATGTCTGAAATGTCGGAAATTTGACTCCTGAGCGTGATTTTTGAGCCGAATTCCGACTCTCTGCATCTATTTCCAGTTTCAAATTACCACGTTTCATACCGAAAATATGCTAATTACTGAAAACGGCGATGGGTCATATTTTACCCAAACCCCCCTGCAGTTTTCAAAATGTCTGAAATGTCGGAAATTTGACCCTGAGCGTGATTTTTGAGCCGAATCCTGACTCTCTGCACCTATTTTCAGTTTCAAATTACGACGTTTCATACCGAAAATATGCAAATTACTGAAAACGGCGATGGGTCATATTTTACCCAAACCCCCCTGCAGTTTTTAAAATGTCTGAAACGTCTGAAATTTGACTCCTGAGCGTGATTTTTGAGCCGAATTCTGACTCTCTGCACCTATTTTCAGTTTCAAATTACGACGTTTCATACCGGAAATATGCCAATTACTGAAAACGGCGATGTGTCATATTTTGCCCAAACCCCCTGCAGTTTTTAAAATGTCTGAAATGTTGGAAATTTGAATCCTGAGCGTGATTTTTGAGTCGAATTCTGACTCTCTGCACCTATTTTCAGGTTCAAATTACGACGTTTCATACCGAAAATATGCCAATTACTGTAAACAGCGATGGGTCATATTTTGCCCAAACCCCCCTGCAGTTTTAAAAATGTCTGAAATGTCGGAAATTTTACTCCTGAGCGTGATTTTTGAGCCGAATTCTGACTCTCTGCACCTATTTTCAGTTTCAAATTACGACGTTTCATACCGAAAATATGCCAATTACTGTAAACGGCGATGGGTCATATTTTGCCCAAACCCCCCTGCAGTTTTCAAAATGTCTGAAATGTCGGAAATTTGACTCCTGAGCGTGATTATTTTATCGAACTGCTGACTCTCTGCACCTATTTTCAGTTTCAAATTACGACTTTTTATACCGAAAATATGCTAATTACTGAAAACGGCGGTGGGTCATATTTTGCCCAATCTCCCCTGTAGTTTTTAAAATGTCTGAAATTTGACTCCTGAGCGTGATTTTTGAGCCGAATTCTGACTCTCTGCACCTTTTTCCACTTTCAAATTACGACGTTTCATACCGAAAATATGCCAATTACTGTAAATGGTCAGTTTCAAATTACGACTTTTTATACCGAAAATATGCCAATGTCTGAAAACGGCGATGGGTCATATTTTGCCCAAACCCCCCCTGCAGTTTTTAAAATGTCTGAAATGTCGGAAATTTGACTCCTGAGCGTGATTTTTGAGGCGAATTCTGACTCTCTGCATCTGTTTTTAGTCTCAAATTACCACGTTTCATACCGAAAATATGCTAATTACTGAAAACGGCGATGGGTCATATTTTGCCCAAACCCCCCTGCAGTTTTCAAAATGTCTGAAATGTCGGAAATTTGAGTCCTGAGCGTGATTTTTGAGCCGAATCCTGACTCTCTGCACCTATTTTCAGTTTCAAATTACGACGTTTCATACCGACAATATGCCAATTACTGAAAACGGCGATGGGTCATATTTTACCCAAACCCCCCTGCAGTTTTTAAAATGTCTGAAATGTCGGAAATTTGACTCCTGAGCGTGATTTTTGAGCCGAGTACTGACTCTCTGCACCTCTTTTCAGTTTCAAATTACGACGTTTCATACCGAAAATATGCCAATTACTGAAAACGGCGATGGGTCATATTTTGCCCAAACCCCCCTGCAGTTTTTAAAATGTCTGAAATGTCGGAAATTTTACTCCTGAGCGTGATTTTTGAGCCGAATTCTGACTCTCTGCACCTATTTTCAGTTTCAAATTACGACGTTTCATACCGAAAATATGCCAATTACTGTAAACGGCGATGGGTCATATTTTGCCCAAACCCCTCTGCAGTTTTCAAAATGTCTGAAATGTTGGAAATTTGACTCCTGAGCGTGATTATTTTATCCAATTGCCGACTCTCTGCACCTATTTTCAGTTTCAAATTACGACTTTTCATACCGAAAATATGCTAATTACTGAAAACGGCGGTGGGTCATATTTTGCCCAAACCCCCCTGCAGTTTTCAAAATGTCTGAAATGCTGGAAATTTGACTCCTGAGCGTGATTTTTGAGCCGAATTCTGACTCTCTGCACCTATTTTCAGTTTCAAATTACGACGTTTCATACCGAAAATATGCCAATTACTGAAAACGGCGATGGGTCATATTTTGCCCAAACCCCCCTGCAATTTTTAAAATGTCTGAAATGTCGGAAATTTGACTCCTGAGCGTGATTTTTGAGCCGAATTCCGACTCTCTGCATCTATTTTCAGTTTCAAATTACGACGTTTCATACCGAAAATATGCCAATTACTGTAAACAGCGATGGGTCATATTTTGCCCAAACCCCCCTGCAGTTTTAATTATGTCTGAAATTTGACTCCTGAGCGTGATTTTTGAGCCGAATTCTGACTCTCTGCACCTATTTTCAGTTTCAAATTACAATTTTTTTACCGAAAATATGCCAATTACTGAAAACGGCCATGGATCATATTTTGCCGAAACCCCCCTGCAGTTTTCAAAATGTCTGAAATGTCGGAAATTTGACTCCTGAGCGCGATTTTTGAGCCGAATTCTGACTCTCTGCACCTATTTTCAGTTTCAAATTACGACTTTTTATTCCGAAAATATGCCAATTACTGAAAACGGCGAAAGGTCATATTTTGCCCAAACCCCCCCTGCAGTTTTCAAAATGTCTGAAATGTCGGAAATTTGACTCCTGAGCGGGATTTTTGAGCCGAATTCTGACTCTCTGCACCTTTTTTCACTTTCAAATTACGACGTTTCATACCGAAAATATGGCAATTACTGTAAACGGCGATGGGTCATATTTTGCACAAACCCCCCTGCAGTTTTCAAAATGTCTGAAATGTCGGAAAT
The DNA here is from genome assembly GCF_040958095.1 of Procambarus clarkii. Taxonomy (NCBI): domain Eukaryota; kingdom Metazoa; phylum Arthropoda; class Malacostraca; order Decapoda; family Cambaridae; genus Procambarus; species Procambarus clarkii. The sequence continues at coordinate 1,682,972 of NC_091224.1, forward strand.
TTGACTCCTGAGCGTGATTTTTTATCCGAATTCTGACTCTCAGCACCTATTTTCAGTTTCAAATTACGACTTTTTATACCGAAAATATGCCAATTACTGAAAACGGCGATGGGTCATATTTTGCCCAAACCCCCCTGCAGTTTTCAAAATGTCTGAAATGTCGGAAATTTGACTCCTGAGCGTGATTTTTGAGCCGAATTCTGACTCTCTGCACCTATTTTCAGTTTCAAATTACGACGTTTCATACCAAAAATATGCCAATTACTGAAAACGGCGATGGGTCATATTTTGCCCAAACCCCCCTTGCAGTTTTTAAAATGTCTGAAATGTCGGAAATTTGACTCCTGAGCGTGATTTTTGAGCCGAATTCCGACTCTCTGCATCTATTTCCAGTTTCAAATTACCACGTTTCATACCGAAAATATGCTAATTACTGAAAACGGCGATGGGTCATATTTTACCCAAACCCCCCTGCAGTTTTCAAAATGTCTGAAATGTCGGAAATTTGACCCTGAGCGTGATTTTTGAGCCGAATCCTGACTCTCTGCACCTATTTTCAGTTTCAAATTACGACGTTTCATACCGAAAATATGCAAATTACTGAAAACGGCGATGGGTCATATTTTACCCAAACCCCCCTGCAGTTTTTAAAATGTCTGAAACGTCTGAAATTTGACTCCTGAGCGTGATTTTTGAGCCGAATTCTGACTCTCTGCACCTATTTTCAGTTTCAAATTACGACGTTTCATACCGGAAATATGCCAATTACTGAAAACGGCGATGTGTCATATTTTGCCCAAACCCCCTGCAGTTTTTAAAATGTCTGAAATGTTGGAAATTTGAATCCTGAGCGTGATTTTTGAGTCGAATTCTGACTCTCTGCACCTATTTTCAGGTTCAAATTACGACGTTTCATACCGAAAATATGCCAATTACTGTAAACGGCGATGGGTCATATTTTGCCCAAACCCCCCTGCAGTTTTAAAAATGTCTGAAATGTCGGAAATTTTACTCCTGAGCGTGATTTTTGAGCCGAATTCTGACTCCCTGCACCTATTTTCAGTTTCAAATTACGACGTTTCATACCGAAAATATGCCAATTACTGTAAACGGCGATGGGTCATATTTTGCCCAAACCCCCCTGCAGTTTTCAAAATGTCTGAAATGTCGGAAATTTGACTCCTGAGCGCGATTTTTGAGCCGAATTCTGACTCTCTGCACCTATTTTCAGTTTCAAATTACGACTTTTTATACCGAAAATATGCCAATTACTGAAACCGGCCATGGGTCATATTTTGCCCAAACCCCCCTGCAATTTTCAAAATGTCTGAAATGTCGGAAATTTGACTCCTGAGCGGGATTTTTGAGCCGAATTCTGACTCTCTGCACCTTTTTTCACTTTCAAATTACGACGTTTCATACCGAAAATATGCCAATTACTGTAAACGGCGATGGGTCATATTTTGCCCAAACCCCCCTGCAGTTTTCAAAATGTCTGAAATGTCGGAAATTTGACTCCTGAGCGTGATTTTTTATCCAAATTCTGACTCTCAGCACCTATTTTCAGTTTCAAATTACGACTTTTTATACCGAAAATATGCCAATTACTGAAAACGGCGATGGGTCATATTTTGCCCAAACCCCCCTGCAGTTTTCAAATTGTCTGAAATGTCGGAAATTTGACTCCTGAGCGTGATTTTTGAGCCGAATTCTGACTCTCTGCACCTATTTTCAGTTTCAAATTACGACGTTTCATACCAAAAATATGCCAATTACTGAAAACGGCGATGGGTCATATTTTGCCCAAACCCCCCTTGCAGTTTTTAAAATGTCTGAAATGTCGGAAATTTGACTCCTGAGCGTGATTTTTGAGCCGAATTCTGACTCTCTGCATCTATTACCAGTTTCAAATTACCACGTTTCATACCGAAAATATGCTAATTACTGAAAACGGCGATGGGTCATATTTTACCCAAACCCCCCTACAGTTTTCAAAATGTCTGAAATGTCGGAAATTTGACCCTGAGCGTGATTTTTGAGCCGAATCCTGACTCTCTGCACCTATTTTCAGTTTCAAATTACGACGTTTCATACCGAAAATATGCAAATTACTGAAAACGGCGATGGGTCATATTTTACCCAAACCCCCCTGCAGTTTTTAAAATGTCTGAAACGTCTGAAATTTGACTCCTGAGCGTGATTTTTGAGCCGAATTCTGACTCTCTGCACCTATTTTCAGTTTCAAATTACGACGTTTCATACCGGAAATATGCCAATTACTGAAAACGGCGATGTGTCATATTTTGCCCAAACCCCCTGCAGTTTTTAAAATGTCTGAAATGTTGGAAATTTGAATCCTGAGCGTGATTTTTGAGTCGAATTCTGACTCTCTGCACCTATTTTCAGGTTCAAATTACGACGTTTCATACCGAAAATATGCCAATTACTGTAAACGGCGATGGGTCATATTTTGCCCAAACCCCCGTGCAGTTTTAAAAATGTCTGAAATGTCGGAAATTTTACTCCTGAGCGTGATTTTTGAGCCGAATTCTGACTCTCTGCACCTATTTTCAGTTTCAAATTACGACGTTTCATACCGAAAATATGCCAATTACTGTAAACGGCGATGGGTCATATTTTGCCCAAACCCCCTGCAGTTTTTAAAATGTCTGAAATGTTGGAAATTTGAATCCTGAGCGTGATTTTTGAGTCGAATTCTGACTCTCTGCACCTATTTTCAGGTTCAAATTACGACGTTTCATACCGAAAATATGCCAATTACTGTAAACGGCGATGGGTCATATTTTGCCCAAACCCCCCTGCAGTTTTAAAAATGTCTGAAATGTCGGAAATTTTACTCCTGAGCGTGATTTTTGAGCCGAATTCTGACTCCCTGCACCTATTTTCAGTTTCAAATTACGACGTTTCATACCGAAAATATGCCAATTACTGTAAACGGCGATGGGTCATATTTTGCCCAAACCCCCCTGCAGTTTTCAAAATGTCTGAAATGTCGGAAATTTGACTCCTGAGCGCGATTTTTGAGCCGAATTCTGACTCTCTGCACCTATTTTCAGTTTCAAATTACGACTTTTTATACCGAAAATATGCCAATTACTGAAACCGGCCATGGGTCATATTTTGCCCAAACCCCCCTGCAATTTTCAAAATGTCTGAAATGTCGGAAATTTGACTCCTGAGCGGGATTTTTGAGCCGAATTCTGACTCTCTGCACCTTTTTTCACTTTCAAATTACGACGTTTCATACCGAAAATATGCCAATTACTGTAAACGGCGATGGGTCATATTTTGCCCAAACCCCCCTGCAGTTTTCAAAATGTCTGAAATGTCGGAAATTTGACTCCTGAGCGTGATTTTTTATCCAAATTCTGACTCTCAGCACCTATTTTCAGTTTCAAATTACGACTTTTTATACCGAAAATATGCCAATTACTGAAAACGGCGATGGGTCATATTTTGCCCAAACCCCCCTGCAGTTTTCAAATTGTCTGAAATGTCGGAAATTTGACTCCTGAGCGTGATTTTTGAGCCGAATTCTGACTCTCTGCACCTATTTTCAGTTTCAAATTACGACGTTTCATACCAAAAATATGCCAATTACTGAAAACGGCGATGGGTCATATTTTGCCCAAACCCCCCTTGCAGTTTTTAAAATGTCTGAAATGTCGGAAATTTGACTCCTGAGCGTGATTTTTGAGCCGAATTCTGACTCTCTGCATCTATTACCAGTTTCAAATTACCACGTTTCATACCGAAAATATGCTAATTACTGAAAACGGCGATGGGTCATATTTTACCCAAACCCCCCTACAGTTTTCAAAATGTCTGAAATGTCGGAAATTTGACCCTGAGCGTGATTTTTGAGCCGAATCCTGACTCTCTGCACCTATTTTCAGTTTCAAATTACGACGTTTCATACCGAAAATATGCAAATTACTGAAAACGGCGATGGGTCATATTTTACCCAAACCCCCCTGCAGTTTTTAAAATGTCTGAAACGTCTGAAATTTGACTCCTGAGCGTGATTTTTGAGCCGAATTCTGACTCTCTGCACCTATTTTCAGTTTCAAATTACGACGTTTCATACCGGAAATATGCCAATTACTGAAAACGGCGATGTGTCATATTTTGCCCAAACCCCCTGCAGTTTTTAAAATGTCTGAAATGTTGGAAATTTGAATCCTGAGCGTGATTTTTGAGTCGAATTCTGACTCTCTGCACCTATTTTCAGGTTCAAATTACGACGTTTCATACCGAAAATATGCCAATTACTGTAAACGGCGATGGGTCATATTTTGCCCAAACCCCCGTGCAGTTTTAAAAATGTCTGAAATGTCGGAAATTTTACTCCTGAGCGTGATTTTTGAGCCGAATTCTGACTCTCTGCACCTATTTTCAGTTTCAAATTACGACGTTTCATACCGAAAATATGCCAATTACTGTAAACGGCGATGGGTCATATTTTGCCCAAACCCCCCTGCAGTTTTCAAAATGTCTGAAATGTCGGAAATTTGACTCCTGAGCGTGATTATTTTATCGAACTGCTGACTCTCTGCACCTATTTTCAGTTTCAAATTACGACTTTTTATACCGAAAATATGCTAATTACTGAAAACGGCGGTGGGTCATATTTTGCCCAATCTCCCCTGTAGTTTTTAAAATGTCTGAAATTTGACTCCTGAGCGTGATTTTTGAGCCGAATTCTGACTCTCTGCACCTTTTTCCACTTTCAAATTACGACGTTTCATACCGAAAATATGCCAATTACTGTAAATGGTCAGTTTCAAATTACGACTTTTTATACCGAAAATATGCCAATGTCTGAAAACGGCGATGGGTCATATTTTGCCCAAACCCCCCCTGCAGTTTTTAAAATGTCTGAAATGTCGGAAATTTGACTCCTGAGCGTGATTTTTGAGGCGAATTCTGACTCTCTGCATCTGTTTTTAGTTTCAAATTACCACGTTTCATACCGAAAATATGCTAATTACTGAAAACGGCGATGGGTCATATTTTGCCCAAACCCCCCTGCAGTTTTCAAAATGTCTGAAATGTCGGAAATTTGAGTCCTGAGCGTGTTTTTTGAGCCGAATCCTGACTCTCTGCACCTATTTTCAGTTTCAAATTACGACGTTTCATACCGACAATATGCCAATTACTGAAAACGGCGATGGGTCATATTTTACCCAAACCCCCCTGCAGTTTTTAAAATGTCTGAAATGTCGGAAATTTGACTCCTGAGCGTGATTTTTGAGCCGAGTACTGACTCTCTGCACCTCTTTTCAGTTTCAAATTACGACGTTTCATACCGAAAATATGCCAATTACTGAAAACGGCGATGGGTCATATTTTGCCCAAACCCCCCTGCAGTTTTTAAAATGTCTGAAATGTCGGAAATTTTACTCCTGAGCGTGATTTTTGAGCCGAATTCTGACTCTCTGCACCTATTTTCAGTTTCAAATTACGACGTTTCATACCGAAAATATGCCAATTACTGTAAACGGCGATGGGTCATATTTTGCCCAAACCCCTCTGCAGTTTTCAAAATGTCTGAAATGTTGGAAATTTGACTCCTGAGCGTGATTATTTTATCCAACTGCCGACTCTCTGCACCTATTTTCAGTTTCAAATTACGACTTTTCATACCGAAAATATGCTAATTACTGAAAACGGCGGTGGGTCATATTTTGCCCAAACCCCCCTGCAGTTTTCAAAATGTCTGAAATGCTGGAAATTTGACTCCTGAGCGTGATTTTTGAGCCGAATTCTGACTCTCTGCACCTATTTTCAGTTTCAAATTACGACGTTTCATACCGAAAATATGCCAATTACTGAAAACGGCGATGGGTCATATTTTGCCCAAACCCCCCTGCAATTTTTAAAATGTCTGAAATGTCGGAAATTTTACTCCTGAGCGTGATTTTTGAGCCGAATTCTGACTCTCTGCACCTATTTTCAGTTTCAAATTACGACGTTTCATACCGAAAATATGCCAATTACTGTAAACTGCGATGGGTCATATTTTGCCCAAACCCCCCTGCAGTTTTCAAAATGTCTGAAATTTGACTCCTGAGCGTGATTTTTGAGCCGAATTCTGACTTTCTGCACCTATTTTCAGTTTCAAATTACGACTTTTTATACCGAAAATATGCCAATTATTGAAAACGGCCATGGGTCATATTTTGCCCAAACCCCCCTGCAGTTTTCAAAATGTCTGAAATGTCGGAAATTTGACTCCTGAGCGTGATTTTTTATCCGAATTCTGACTCTCAGCACCTATTTTCAGTTTCAAATTAAGACTTTTTATACCGAAAATATGCCAATTACTGAAAACGGCGATGGGTCATATTTTGCCCAAACCCCCCCTGCAGTTTTTAAAATGTCTGAATTGTCGGAAATTTGACTCTTGAGCGTGATTTTTGAGGCGAATTCTGACTCTCTGCATCTATTTTTAGTTACAAATTACCACGTTTCATACCGAAAATATGCAAATTACTGAAAACGGCGATGGGTCATATTTTACCCAAACCCCCTGCAGTTTTCAAAATGTCTGAAATGTCGGAAATTTGACTCCTGAGCCTGATTTTTGAGCCAAATTCTGACTCTCTGCACCTATTTTCAGCTCCAAATTACGACGTTTCATACCGGAAATATGCCAATTACTGAAAACGGCGATGGGTCATATTTTGCCCAAACCCCCCTGCAGTTTTTAAAATGTCTGAAATGTCGGAAATTTGACTCCGGAGCGTGATTTTTGAGCCGAATTCTGACTCTCTGTACCTATTTTCAGTTTCAAATTACGACGTTTCATACCGAAAATATGCCAATTACTGTAAACGGCGATGGGTGATATTTTGCCCAAACCCCCCTGCAGTTTTCAAAATGTCTGAAATGTCGAAAATTTGACTCTGGAGCGTGATTATTTTATCCAACTGCTGACTCTCTGCACTTATTTTCAGTTTCAAATTACGACTTTTTATACCGAAAATATGCTAATTACTGAAAACGGCGGTGGGTCATATTTTGCCCAAACCCCCCTGCAGTTTTCAAAATGTCTGAAATGTCGGAAATTTTACTCCTGAGCGTGATTTTTGAGCCGAATTCTGACTCTCTGCACCTATTTTCAGTTTCAAATTGCGACGTTTCATACCGAAAATATGCCAATTACTGTAAACTGCGATGGGTCATATTTTGCCCAAACCCCCCTGCAGTTTTCAAAATGTCTGAAATTTGACTCCTGAGCGTGATTTTTGGGCCGAATTCTGACTTTCTGCACCTATTTTCAGTTTCAAATTACGACTTTTTATACCGAAAATATGCCAATTATTGAAAACGGCCATGGGTCATATTTTGCCCAAACCCCCCTGCAGTTTTCAAAATGTCTGAAATGTCGGAAATTTGACTCCTGAGCGTGATTTTTTATCCGAATTCTGACTCTCAGCACCTATTTTCAGTTTCAAATTAAGACTTTTTATACCGAAAATATGCCAATTACTGAAAACGGCGATGGGTCATATTTTGCCCAAACCCCCCTGCAGTTTTTAAAATGTCTGAATTGTCGGAAATTTGACTCTTGAGCGTGATTTTTGAGGCGAATTCTGACTCTCTGCATCTATTTTTAGTTACAAATTACCACGTTTCATACCGAAAATATGCAAATTACTGAAAACGGCGATGGGTCATATTTTACCCAAACCCCCTGCAGTTTTCAAAATGTCTGAAATGTCGGAAATTTGACTCCTGAGCCTGATTTTTGAGCCAAATTCTGACTCTCTGCACCTATTTTCAGCTCCAAATTACGACGTTTCATACCGGAAATATGCCAATTACTGAAAACGGCGATGGGTCATATTTTGCCCAAACCCCCCTGCAGTTTTTAAAATGTCTGAAATGTCGGAAATTTGAATCCTGAGCGTGATTTTTGAGCCGAATTCTGACTCTCTGCACCTATTTTCAGTTTCAAATTACGACGTTTCATACCGAAAATATGCCAATTACTGAAAACGGCGATGGGTCATATTGTGCCCAACCCCCCTGCAGTTTTTAGAATGTCTGAAATGTCGGAAATTTTACTCCTGAGCGTGATTTTTGAGCCGAATTCTGACTCTCTGCACCTATTTTCAGTTTCAAATTACGAAGTTTCATACCGAAAATATGCCAATTACTGTAAACGGCGATGGGTCATATTTTGCCCAAACCCCCCTGCAGTTTTCAAAATGTCTGAAATGTCGGATATTTGACTCCTGAGCGTGATTATTTTATCCAACTGCCGACTCTCTGCACCTATTTTCAGTTTCAAATTACGACTTTTTATACCGAAAATATGCTAATTACTGAAAACAGCGAGGGTCATATTTTGCCCAAACCCCCCTGCAGTTTTCAAAATGTCTGAAATTTGACTCCTGAGCGTGATTTTTGAGCCGAATTCTGACTCTCTGCACCCATTTTCAGTTTCAAATTACGACTTTTTATACCGAAAATATGCCAATTACTGAAAACGGCCATGGGTCATATTTTCCCCAAACCCCCCTGCAGTTTTCAAAATGTCTGAAATGTCGGAAATTTGACTCCTGAGCGGGATTTTTGAGCCGAATTCTGACTCTCTGCACCTATTTTCAGTTTAAAATTACGACTTTTCATACCGAAAATATGCCAAGTACTGAAAACAACGATTGGTCATTTATTGCCCAAACCCCCCTGCAGTTTTTAAAATGTCTGAAATGTCGGAAATTTGACTCCTGAGCGTTATTTTTGAGCCGAATTCTGACTCTCTGCACCTATTTTCAGTTTCAAATTACGACGTTTCATCCAGAAAATATGCCAATTACTGAAAACGGCGATGGGTCATATTTTGCCCAAACCCCCCCTGCAGTTTTTAAAATGTCTGAAATGTCGGAAATTTGACTCCTGAGCGTGATTTTTGAGGCGAATTCTGACTCTCTGCATCTATTTTTAGTTTCAAATTACCACGTTTCATACCGAAAATATGCTAATTACTGAAAACGGCGATGGGTCATATTTTACCCAAACCCCCCTGCAGTTTTTAAAATGTCTGAAATGTCGGAAATTTGACTCCTGAGCGTGATTTTTGAGCCGAATTCTGACTCTCTGCACCTATTTTCAGTATCAAATTACGACGTTTCATGCCGAAAATATGCCAATTACTGAAAACGGCGATGGGTCATATTTTGCCCAAACCCCCCTGCAGTTTTTAAAATGTCTGAAATGTCGGAAATTTTACTCCTGAGCGTGATTTTTGAGCCGAATTCTGACACTCTGCACCTATTTTCAGTTTCAAATTATGACGTTTCATACCGAAAATATGCCAATTACTGTAAACGGCGATGGGTCATATTTTGCCCAAACCCCCCTGCAGTTTTCAAAATGTCTGAAATGTCGGAAATTTGACTCCTGAGCGTGATTATTTCATCCAACTGTTGACTCTCTGCACCTATTTTCAGTTTCAAATTACGACTTTTTATACCGAAAATATGCCAATTACTGAAAACGGCGGTGGGTCATATTTTGCCCAAACCCCCTGCAGTTTTCAAAATGTCTGAAATTTGACTCCTGAGCGTGATTTTTGAGCCGAATTCTGACTCTCTGCACCTATTTTCAGTTTCAAATTACGACTTTTTATACCGAAAATATGCCAATTACTGAAAACGGCCATGGGTCATATTTTGCCCAAACCCCCCTGCAGTTTTCAAAATGTCTGAAATGTCGGAAATTTGACTCCTGAGCGGGATTTTTGAGCCGAATTCTGACTCTCTGCACCTATTTTCAGTTTCAAATTACGACGTTTCATACCGAAAATATGCAAATTACTGAAAACGGCGAAGGGTCATATTTTGCCCAAACCCCCCTGCAGTTTTAAAAATGTCTGAAATGTCGGAAATTTGACTCCTGAGCGTGATTTTTGAGCCGAATTCTGACTCTCTGCACCTATTTTCAGTTTCAAATTACGAAGTTTCATACCGAAAATATTCCAATTACTGTAAACGGCGATGGGTCATATTTTGCCCAAACCCCCCTGCAGTTTTCAAAATGTCTGAAATGTCGGAAATTTGACTCCTGAGTGGGATTTTTGAGCCGAATTCTGACTCTCTGCACCTTTTTTCACTTTCAAATTACGACGTTTCATACCGAAAATATGCCAATTACTGTAAACGGCGATCGGTCATATTTTGCCCAAACCCCCCTGCAGTTTTCAAAATGTCTGAAATATCGGAAATTTGACTCCTGAGCGTGATTTTTTATCCGAATTCTGACTCTCAGCACCTATTTTCAGTTTCAAATTACGACTTTTTATACCGAAAATATGCCAATTACTGAAAACGGCGATGGGTCATATTTTGCCCAAACCCCCCTGCAGTTTTCAAAATGTCTGAAATGTCGGAAATTTGACTCCTGAGCGTGATTTTTGAGCCAAATTCTGACTCTCTGCACCTATTTTCAGTTTCAAATTACGACGTTTCATACCGAAAATATGCCAATTACTGAAAACGGCGATGGGTCATATTTTACCCAAACCCCCCTGCAGTTTTTAAAATGTCTGAAATGTCGGAAATTTGACTCCTGCTCGTGATCTTTGAGGCGATTTCTGACTCTCTGCACCTATTTTCAGTTTCAAATTATGACGTTTCATACCGGAAATATGCCAATTACTGAAAACGGCGATAGGTCATATTTTGCCCAAACCCCCCTGCAGTTTTTAAAATGTCTGAAATGTCGGAAATTTGAATCCTGAGCGTGATTTTTGAGCTGAATTCTGACTCTCTGCACCTATTTTCAGTTTCATATTACGACGTTTCATACCGAAAATATGCTAATTACTGAAAACGGCGATGGGTCATATTTTGCCCAAACCCCCCTGCAGTTTTCAAAATGTCTGAAATGTCGGAAATTTGACTCCTGAGCGTGATTTTTGAGCCGAATCCTGACTCTCTGCACCTATTTTCAGTTTCAAATTACGACGTTTCATACCGAAAATATGCCAATTACTGAAAACGGCGATGGGTCATATTTTGCCCAAACCCCCCTGCAGTTTTTAAAATGTCTGAAATGTCGGAAATTTTACTCCTGAGCGTGATTTTTGAGCCGAATTCTGACTCTCTGCACCTTTTTTCAGTTTCAAATTACGACGTTTCATACCAAAAATATGCCAATTACTGAAAACGGCGATGGGTCATATTTTGCCCAAACCCCCCTTGCAGTTTTTAAAATGTCTGAAATGTCGGAAATTTGACTCCTGAGCGTGATTTTATCCCAAACATCCCAAATTCGATACCTGAGCCATATTTTCGACACAAATTCTGGCTCTCTGCACCTATTCGCCGTGTGAAATTCCGAATTTTTATACCAAAATAATGCCAATTACTGAAAGCGGCGGTGAGTCACATTTTGCCCAAACCCCCCTGCAGTTTTCAAAATATCCCAAACATCCCAAATTCGATACCTGAACCATATTTTTGACCCAAATTCTTGCTCTCTGCACCTATTTGCCGTTTGATATTCCGAATTTTTATACCAAAAATATGCCAATTACTGAAATCGGCGGTGGGTCACATTTTGCCCAAACCCCCGTGCTGTTTTCAAAATATCCCAAACATCCCAAATTCGATACCTGAGCCATATTTTCGACCCAAATTCTTGCTCCCTGCACCTATTCGCAGTTTGAAATTCCGAATTTTTATACAAAAAATCTGCCAATTACTGAAAGCAGCAGTGGGTCACATTTTGCCCAACCCCCCTGCAGTTTTCAAAATATCCCAAACATCCCAAAATCGATACCTGAGCCTTATTTTGGTCCTAAATTCTAGCTCTCTGCACCTATTCGCAGTTTGAATCTCCGACTTTTTATACATAAAATCTGCCAATTACTGAAAGCGACGGTGGGTCACATTTTGCCCAAACCCCCCTGCAGTTTTCAAAATATCCCAAACATCCTAAATTCGATACCTGAGCCATATTTTGGACCCAAATTCTGGCTCTCTGCACCTATTCGCCGTTGGAAATTCCGATATTTTATACCAAAAATCTGCCAATTACTGAAAGCGGCAGTTGGTCAGATTTTGCCCAAACCCCCCTGCAGTTTTCAAAATATCTTACACATCCTAAATTCGATACCTGAGCCATATTTTCGACCCAAATTCTGACTCTCTGCACCTATTCACAGTTTGAAATTCCGACTTTTTAAACCAAAAATATGCCAATTACTGAAAGCGGCGGTGGGTCACATTTTGCCCAAACCCCACTGCAGTTTTCAAAATATCCCAAATATCCCAAATTCGATACCTGAGCCATATTTTGGACCCAAATTCTGGCTCTCTGCACCTATTCGCCGTTTGAAATTCCGACTTATTATACAAAAAATCTGCCAATTATTGAAAGCGGCGCTGGGTCACATTTTGCCCAAACCCCCCCTGCAGTTTTCAAAATATCCCAAACATCCTAAATTCGATACCTGAGCCATATTTTCGACCCAAATTCTGGCTCTCTGCACGTATTCGCAGTTTGAAATTCCGAATTTTTATTCCAAAAATATGCCAATTACTGAAAGCGACGGTGGGTCACAAATTTGCCCAAACCCCCGTGCTGTTTTCAAAATATCCCAAACATCCCAAATTCGATACCTGAACAATATTTTGGACCCAAATTCTGGCTCTCTGCACCTATTTGCCGTTTGAAATTCCGAATTTTTATACCAAAAATATGCCAATTACTGAAAGCGACGGTGGGTCACATTTTGCCCAAACCCCCCTGCAGTTTTCAAAATATCCCAAACATCCTAAATTCGATACCTGAGCCATATTTTCGACCCAAATTCTGGCTCTCTGCACCTATTCGCCGTGTGAAATTCCGAATTTTTATACCAAAATAATGCCAATTACTGAAAGCGGCGGTGAGTCACATTTTGCCCAAACCCCCCTGCAGTTTTCAAAATATCCCAAACATCCCAAATTCGATACCTGAACCATATTTTTGACCCAAATTCTTGCTCTCTGCACCTATTTGCCGTTTGATATTCCGAATTTTTATACCAAAAATATGCCAATTACTGAAATCGGCGGTGGGTCACATTTTGCCCAAACCCCCGTGCTGTTTTCAAAATATCCCAAACATCCCAAATTCGATACCTGAGCCATATTTTCGACCCAAATTCTTGCTCCCTGCACCTATTCGCAGTTTGAAATTCCGAATTTTTATACAAAAAATCTGCCAATTACTGAAAGCAGCAGTGGGTCACATTTTGCCCAACCCCCCTGCAGTTTTCAAAATATCCCAAACATCCCAAAATCGATACCTGAGCCTTATTTTGGTCCTAAATTCTAGCTCTCTGCACCTATTCGCAGTTTGAATCTCCGAATTTTTATACATAAAATCTGCCAATTACTGAAAGCGACGGTGGGTCACATTTTGCCCAAACCCCCCTGCAGTTTTCAAAATATCCCAAACATCCTAAATTCGATACCTGAGCCATATTTTGGACCCAAATTCTGGCTCTCTGCACCTATTCGCCGTTGGAAATTCCGATATTTTATACCAAAAATCTGCCAATTACTGAAAGCGGCAGTTGGTCAGATTTTGCCCAAACCCCCCTGCAGTTTTCAAAATATCTTACACATCCTAAATTCGATACCTGAGCCATATTTTCGACCCAAATTCTGACTCTCTGCACCTATTCACAGTTTGAAATTCCGACTTTTTAAACCAAAAATATGCCAATTACTGAAAGCGGCGGTGGGTCACATTTTGCCCAAACCCCACTGCAGTTTTCAAAATATCCCAAATATCCCAAATTCGATACCTGAGCCATATTTTGGACCCAAATTCTGGCTCTCTGCACCTATTCGCCGTTTGAAATTCCGACTTATTATACAAAAAATCTGCCAATTATTGAAAGCGGCGCTGGGTCACATTTTGCCCAAACCCCCCCTGCAGTTTTCAAAATATCCCAAACATCCTAAATTCGATACCTGATCCATATTTTCGACCCAAATTCTGGCTCTCTGCACGTATTCGCAGTTTGAAATTCCAACTTTTTATACCAAAAATCTGCCAATTACTGAAAGCGGCGGTGGATCACATTTTGCCCAAACCCCCATGCTGTTTCACAATATCCCACACATCCCAAATTCGATACCTGAGCCATATTTTCGACCCAAACTTTGGCTCTCTGCACCTATTCGCAATTTGAAATTCCGACTTTTTATACCAAAAATCTGCCAATTTCTGAAAACGGCGGTGGGTCACATTTTGCCCAAACCCCCCTGCAGTTTTCAAAATATCCCAAACATCTAAAATTCGATACCTGAGCCATATTTTGGACCCAAATTCAGGCTCTCTGCACCTATTCCCCGTTTGAAATTCCGACTTTTTATACCAAAAATCTGCCAATTACTGAAGCGGTAGTGGGTCCCATTTTGACCAAACCCCCCTGCAGTTTTCAAAATATCCTAAACATCCCAAATTCGATACCTGAGCCATATTTTCGACTCAAATTCTGGCTCTCTGAACCTATTCGCAGTTTGAAATTCCGACTTTTTATGCCAAAAATATGCCAATTACTGAAAGCGGCGGTGGGTCACATTTTGCCCAAACCCCCCTGCAGTTTTTAAAATATCCCAAATTCGATACCTGAGCCATATTTTCGACCCAAATTCTGGCTCTCTGCGCCTCTTCGCAGTTTGAAATTCCGACTTTTTTTACCAAAAATCTGCCAATTACTGAAAGCGGCGATGGGTCACATTTACCCCAAACCCCCGTGCTGTTTTCAAAATATCCCAAACATCCCAAATTCGATACCTGAGCCATATTTTCGACCCAAATTCTGGCTCTCTGCACCTATTCGCAGTTTGAAATTCCGACTTTTTATACCAAAAATATGCCAATTACTGAAAGCGGCGGTGGGTCACATTTTGCCCAAACCCCCCTGCTGTTTTCAAAATATCCCAAACATCCCATATTCGATACCTGAACAATATTTTGGACCCAAATTCTGGCTCTCTGCACCTATTTGCCGTTTGAAATTCCGAATTTTTATACCAAAAATATGCCAATTACTGAAAGCGGCGGTGGGTCACATTTTGCCCAAACCCCCCTGCAGTTTTCAAAATATCCCAAACATCCCAAATTCGATACCTGAGCCATATTTTCGACCCAAATTCTGGCTCTCTGCACCTATTCGCCGTTTGAAATTCCGAATTTTTATACCAAAAATATGCCAATTACTGAAAGCGGCGGTGGGTCACATTTTGCTCAAACCCCCCTGCAGTTTTCAAAATATCCCAAACATCCCAAATTCGATTCCTGAGCCATATTTTGGACCCAAATTCTGGCTCTCTGCACCTATTCGCAGTTTGAAATTCCGACTTTTTTTACCAAAAATCTGCCAATTACTGAAAGCGGTGGTGGGTCATATTTAGCCTAAACCCCCGTGCTGTTTTCAAAATATCCCAAACATCCCAAATTCGATACCTGAGCCATATTTTTGACCCAAATTCTGGCTCTCTGCACCTATTCGCAGTTTGAAATTCCGACTTTTTTAAACAAAAAATATGCCAATTACTGAAAGCGGCGGTGGGTCACATTTTGCCCAAACCCCCCTGCAGTTTTCAAAATATTTCAAACATCCCAAATTCGATACCTGAGCCATATTTTCGATCCCAATTCTAGCTCTCTGCACCTATTCGCAGTTTGAAATTCCGACTTTTTATACCAAAAATATGCCAATTACTGAAAGCGGCGGTGGGTCACATTTTGCCCAAACCCCTGTGCTGTTTTCAAAAAATCCCAAACATCCCAAATTCGACACCTGAGCCATATTTTCGACCCAAATTCTGGCTCCCTGCACCTATTCGCAGTTTGAAATTCCGAATTTTTATACAAAAAATCTACCAATTACTGAAAGCAGCAGTGGGTCACATTTTGCCCAAACCCCCCTGCAGTTTTGAAAATATCCCAAACATCCCAAATTCGATACCTGAGCCATATTTTGGACCCAAATTCTGGCTCTCTGCACCTACTCGCAGTTTGAAATTCCGAGTTTTTATACCAAAAATATGCCATTTACTAAAAGCGGCGGTGGGTCACATTTTGCCCAAACCCACCTGCATTTTTTAAAATATCCCAAACATCCCAAATTCGATACCTGAGCCATATTTTCGACCCAAATTCTGGCTCTCTGCACCTATTCGCAGTTTGAAATTCCAAATATTTTACCAAAAATCTGCCAATTACTGAAAGCGGTGGTGGGTCACATTTTGCCTAAACCCCCGTGCTGTTTTCAAAATATCCCAAACATCCCAAATTCGATACCTGAGCCATATTTTCGACCCAAATTCTGGCTCTCTGCACCTATTCGCAGTTTGAAATTCCGACTTTTTATACCAAAATAATGCTAATTACTGAAAGCGGCGGTGGGTCACATTTTGCCCAAACCCCCCTGCAGTTTTCAAAATATCCCAAACATCCCAAATTCGATACCTGAACCATATTTTGGACCCAAATTCGTGCTCTCTGCACCTATTCTCAGTTTGAAATTCCGACTTTTTATACAAAAAATATGCCAATTACTGAAAGCGGCGGTAGGTCACATTTTGCCCAAACCCCCCTGCAGTTTTGAAAATATCCCAAACATCCCAAAATCGATACCTGAGCCATATTTTGGTCCCAAATTCTAGCTCTCTGCACCTATTCGCAGTTTGAAATTCCGACTTTTTATACAAAAAATCTGCCAATTACAGAAAGCGACGGTGGGTCACATTTTGCCCAAACCCCCCTGCAGTTTTCAAAATATCCCAAACATCCTAAATTCGATACCTGAGCCATATTTTGGATCCAAATTCTGGCTCTCTGCGCCTATTTGCCGTTGGAAATTCCGATATTTTATACCAAAAATCTGCAAATTACTGAAAGCGACGGTGGGTCACATTTTGCCCAAACCCCCCTGCAGTTTTCAAAATATCTTACACATCCTAAATTCGATACCTGAGCCATATTTTGGACCCAAATTCTGGCTCTCTGCACCTATTCGCCGTTTGAAATTCCGACTTTTTATACCAAAAATCTGCCAATTATTGAAAGCGGCGCTGGGTCACATTTTGCCCAAACCCCCCTGCAGTTTTCAAAATATCCCAAACATCCTAAATTCGATACCTGAGCCATATTTTCGACCCAAATTCTGGCTCTCTGCACCTATTCGCAGTTTTGAAATTCCGAGTTTTTATACCAAAAATCTGCCAATTACTGAAAGCGGCGGTGGGTCACATTTTGCCCAAACCTCCATGCTGTTTCACAATATCCCAAACATCCCAAATTCGATACCTGAGCCATATTTTCGACCCAAATTCTGGCTCTCTGCACCTATTCGCAATTTGAAATTCCGACTTTTTATACCAAAAATCTGCCAATTACTGAAAACGGCGGTGGGTCACATTTTGCCCAAACCCCCCTGCAGTTTTCAAAATATCCCAAACCTCCAAAATTCGATACCTGAGCCATATTTTGGACCCAAATTCAGGCTCTCTGCACCTATTCCCCGTTTGAAATTCCGACTTTTTATACCAAAAATCTGCCAATTACTGAAAGCGGTAGTGGGTCCCATTTTGACCAAACCCCCCTGCAGTTTTCAAAATATCCCAAACATCCCAAATTCGATTCCTGAGCCATATTTTCGACCCAAATTCTGGCTCTCTGAACCTATTCACAGTTTGAAATTCCGACTTTTTATACCAAAAATATGCCAATTACTGAAAGCGGCGGTGGGTCACATTTTGCCCAAACCCCCCTGCAGTTTTCAAAATATCCCAAACATCCCAAATTCGATACCTGAGCCATATTTTGGACCCAAATTCTGGCTCTCTGCACCTATTCGCAGTTTGAAATTCCGAATTTTTACAAAAAATCTGCCAATTACTGAAAGCGGTGGTGGGTCACATTTTGCCTAAACCCCCGTGTTGTTTTCAAAATATCCCAAACATCCCAAATTCGATACCTGAGCCATGTTTTCGACCCAAATTCTGGCTCTCTGCACCTATTCGCAGTTTGAAATTCCTACTTTTTATACCAAAAATATGCCAATTACTGAAAGCGGCGGTGGGTCACATTTTGCGCAAACCCCCCTGCAGTTTTCAAAATATCCCAAACATCCCAAATTCGATACCTGAACCTTAATTTGGACCCAAAGTCTTTCTCTCTGCACCTATTTGCCGTTTGAAATTCCGATTTTTTATACCAAAAATATGCCAATTACTGAAAGCGGCGGTGGGTAACATTTTGCCCAAACCTCCCTACAGTTTTCAAAATATCCCAAACATCCTAAATTCGATACCTGAGCCATATTTTCGATCCAAATTCTGCCTCTCTGCACCTATTCGCAGTTTGAAATTCCGACTTTTTATACCAAAAATATGCCAATTACTGAAAGCGGCGGTGGGTCACATTTTGCCCAAACCCCCCTGCAGTTTTCAAAATATCCCAAACATCCCAAATTCGATACCTGAGCCATATTTTGGACCCAAATTCTGGCTCTCTGCACCTACTCGCAGTTTGAAATTCCGAGTTTTTATACCAAAAATATGCCAATTACTGAAAGCGGCGGTGGGTCACATTTTGCCCAAACCCACCTGCATTTTTTAAAATATCCCAAACATCCCAAATTCGATACCTGAGCCATATTTTCGACCCAAATTCTGGCTCTCTGCACCTATTCGCAGTATGAAATTCCGACTTTTTATAAAAAAAATATGCCAATTACTGAAAGCGGCGGTGGGTCACATTTTGCCCAAACCCCCCTGCAGTTTTCAAAATATCCCAAACATCCCAAAATCGATACCTGAGCCATATTTTGGTCCCAAATTCTGGCTCTCTGCACCTATTCGCAGTTTGAAATTCCGACTTTTTATACAAAAAATCTGCCAATTACTGAAAGCGACGGTGGGTCACATTTTGCCCAAACCCCCCTGCAGTTTTCAAAATATCCCAAACATCCCAATTTCGATACCTGAGCCATATTTTGGACCCAAGTTCTGGCTCTCTGCACCTATTCGCAGTTTGAAATTACGACTTTTTATCTCAAAAAAATATGCCAATTACTGAAAGCGGCGGTGTGTCACATTTTGCCCAAACCCCCCTGCAGTTTTCAAAATATCCCAAACATCCCAAATTCGATACCTGAGCCATATTTTGGACCCAAATTCTGGCTCTCTGCACCTACTCGCAGTTTGAAATTCCGAGTTTTTATACCAAAAATATGCCAATTACTGAAAGCGGCGGTGGGTCACATTTTGCCCAAACCCACCTGCATTTTTTAAAATATCCCAAACATCCCAAATTCGATACCTGAGCCATTTTTTCGACCCAAATTCTGGCTCTCTGCACCTATTCGCAGTTTGAAATTCCGACTTTTTATACAAAAAATATGCCAATTACTGAAAGCGGCGGTGGGTCACATTTTGCCCAAACCCCCCTGCAGTTTTCAAAATATCCCAAACATCCCAAAATCGATACCTGAGCCATATGTTGGTCCCAAATTCTAGCTCTCTGCACCTATTCGCAGTTTGAAATTCCGACTTTTTATACAAAAAATCTGCCAATTACTGAATGCGACGGTGGGTCACGTTTTGCCCAAACCCCCCTGCAGTTTTCAAAATATCCCAAACATCCCAATTTCGATACCTGAGCCATATTTTGGACCCAAATTTTGGCTCTCTGCACCTATTCGCAGTTTGAAATTCCGACTTTTTATACCAAAATCTGTCAATTACTGAAAGCGGCGGTGGGTCACATTTTGCCCAAACCCCCCTGCAGTTTTCATAATATTCCAAACATCCCAAATTCGGTACCTGGGCCATATTTTGGACCCAAATTCTGGCTTTCTGCACCTATTCGCCGTTTGAAATTCCGAATTTTTATACCAAAAATCTGCCAGTTACTGAAAGGGGCGGGGGGTCACATTTTGCCCAAACCCCCCTGCAGTTTTCAAAATATCCCAAACATCCCAAATTCGATACCTGAGCCATATTTTCGACCCAAATTCTGGCTCTCTCCACCTATTCACAGTTTGAAATTCCGACTATTTATAAAAAAATCTGCTAATTACTGAAAGCGGCGGTGGGTCACATTTCGCCCAAACCCCCTTTCAGTTTTCAAAATATCCCAAACAACCCAAATTCGATACCTGAGCCATATTTTGGACCCAAATTCTAGCTCTCTGCACCTATTCGCCGTTTGAAATTCCAACTTTTTATACCAAAAATCTGCCAATTACTGAGAGCGGTGGTGGGTCACAAATTTGCCCAAACCCCCGTGCTGTTTTCAAAATATCCCAAACATCCCAAATTCGATACCTGAGCCATATTTTCGACCCAAATTCTGGCTCTCTGCACCTATTCGCAGTTTGAAATTCCGACTTTAATACCAAAAATATGCCAATTACTGAAAGCGGCGGTGGGTCACATTTTCCCCAAACCCCCCTGCTGTTTTCAAAATATCCCAAACATCCCAAATTCGATACCTGAACAATATTTTGGACCCAAACTCTGGCTCTCTGCACCTATTTGCCGTTTGAAATTCCGAATTTTTATACCAAAAATATGCCAATTACTGAAAGCGACGGTGGGTCACATTTTGCCCAAACCCCCCTGCAGTTTTCAAAATATCCCAAACATCCTAAATTCGATACCTGAGCCATATTTTCGACCCAAGTTCTGGCTCTCTGCACCTATTCGCCGTTTGAAATTCCGAATTTTTATACCAAAAATATGCCAATTACTGAAAGCGGCGGTGGGTCACATTTTGCTCAAACCCCCCTGCAGTTTTCAAAATATCCCAAACATCCCAAATTCGATACCTGAGCCATATTTTGGACCCAAATTCTGGCTCTCTGCACCTATTCGCAGTTTGAAATTCCGACTTTTTTTTACCAAAAATCTGCCAATTACTGAAAGCGGTGGTGGGTTACATTTTGCCTAAACCCCCGTGCTGTTTTCAAAATATCCCAAACATCCCAAATTCGATACCTGAGCCATATTTTCGACCCAAATTCTGGCTCTCTGCACCTTTTCGCAGTTTGAAATTCCGAATTTTTATACCAAAATAATGCCACTTACTGAAAGCGGCGGTGGGTCACATTTTGCCCAAACCCCCCTGCAGTTTTCAAAATATCCCAAACATCCCAAATTCGATACCTGAACAATATTTTTGACCCAAATTCTTGCTCTCTGCACCTATTTGCCGTTTGATATTCCGAATTTTTATACCAAAAATATGCCAATTACTGAAAGCGGCGGTGGGTCACATTTCGCCCAAACCCCCTTTCATTTTTCAAAATATCCCAAACATCCCAAATTCGATACCTGAGCCATATTTTGGACCCAAATTCTGGCTCTCTGCACCTACTCGCAGTTTGAAATTCCGAGTTTTTATACCAAAAATATGCCAATTACTAAAAGCGGCGGTGGGTCACATTTTGCCCAAACCCACCTGCATTTTTTAAAATATCCCAAACATCCCAAATTCGATACCTGAGCCATATTTTCGACCCAAATTCTGGCTCTCTGCACCTATTCGCAGTTTGAAATTCCGACTTTTTATAAAAAAAATATGCCAATTACTGAAAGCGGCGGTGGGTCACATTTTGCCCAAACCCACGTGCTGTTTTCAAAATATCCCAAACATCCCAAATTCGATACCTGAGCCATTTTTTCGATCCAAATTCTGGCTCCCTGCACCTATTCGCAGTTTGAAATTCCGAATTTTTATACAAAAAATCTTCCAATTACTGAAAGCAGCAGTGGGTCACATTTTGCCCAAACCCCCCTGCAGTTTTCAAAATATCCCAAACATCCCAAATTCGATACCTGAGCCATATTTTGGACCCAAATTCTGGCTCTCTGCACCTACTCGCAGTTTGAAATTCCGAGTTTTTATACCAAAAATATGCCAATTACTAAAAGCGGCGGTGGGTCACATTTTGCCCAAACCCACCTGCATTTTTTAAAATATCCCAAACATCCCAAATTCGATACCTGAGCCATATTTTCGACCCAAATTCTGGCTCTCTGCACCTATTCGCAGTTTGAAATATCGACTTTTTATACAAAAAATATGCCAATTATTGAAAGCGGCGGTGGGTCACATTTTGCCCAAACACCCCTGCAGTTTTCAAAATATCCCAAACATCCCAAAATCTATACCTGAGCCATATTTTGGTCCTAAATTCTAGCTCTCTGCACCTATTCGCAGTTTGAATCTCCGACTTTTTATACAAAAAATCTGCCAATTACTGAAAGCGACGGGGGGTCACATTTTGCCCAAACCCCCCTGCAGTTTTCAAAATATCCCAAACATCCTAAATTCGATACCTGAGCCATATTTTGGACCCAAATTCCGGCTCTCTGCACCTATTCGCTGTTGGAAATTCCGATATTTTATACCAAAAATCTGCCAATTACTGAAAGCGGCAGTTGGTCAGTTTTTGCCCAAACCCCCCTGCAGTTTTCAAAATATCTTACACATCCTAAATTCGATACCTGAGCCATATTTTCGACCCAAATTCTGACTCTCTGCACCTATTCACAGTTTGAAATTCCGACTTTTTATACCAAAAATATGCCAATTACTGAAAGCGGCGGTGGGTCACATTTTGCCCAAACCCCACTCCAGTTTTCAAAATATCCCAAATATCCCAAATTCGATACCTGAGCCATATTTTGGACCCAAATTCTGGCTCTCTGCAACTATTCGCCGTTTGAAATTCCGACTTTTTATACAAAAAATCTGCCAATTATTGAAAGCGGCGGTGGGTCACATTTTGCCCAAACCCCCATGCTGTTTCACAATATCCCAAACATCCCAAATTCGATAACTGAGCCATATTTTCGACCCAAACTCTGGCTCTCTGCACCTATTTGCAATTTGAAATTCCGACTTTTTATACCAAAAATCTGCCAATTACTGAAAACGGCGGTGGGTCACATTTTGCCCAAACCCCCCTGCAGTTTTCAAAATATCCCAAACATCCAAAATTCGATACCTGAGCCATATTTTGGACCCAAATTCAGGCTCTCTGCACCTATTCCCCGTTTGAAATTCCGACTTTTTATACAAAAAATCTGCCAATTACTGAAAGCGGTAGAGGGTCCCATTTTGACCAAACCCCCCTGCAGTTTTCAAAATATCTTACACATCCTAAATTCGATACCTGAGCCATATTTTCGACCCAAATTCTGACTCTCTGCACCTATTCACAGTTTGAAATTCCGACTTTTTATACCAAAAATATGCCAATTACTGAAAGCGGCGGTGGGTCACATTTTTCCCAAACCCCACTCCAGTTTTCAAAATATCCCAAATATCCCAAATTCGATACCTGACCATATTTTGGACCCAAATTCTGGCTCTCTGCAACTATTCGCCGTTTGAAATTCCGACTTTTTATACCAAAAATCTGCCAATTATTGAAAGCGGCGGTGGGTCACATTTTGCCCAAACCCCCATGCTGTTTCACAATATCCCAAACATCCCAAATTCGATACCTGAGCCATATTTTCGACCCAAACTCTGGCTCTCTGCACCTATTCGCAATTTGAAATTCCGACTTTTTATACCAAAAATCTGCCAATTACTGAAAACGGCGGTGGGTCACATTTTGCCCAAACCCCCCTGCAGTTTTCAAAATATCCCAAACATCCAAAATTCGATACCTGAGCCATATTTTGGACCCAGATTCAGGCTCTCTGCACCTATTCCCCGTTTGAAATTCCGACTTTTTATACCAAAAATCTGCCAATTACTGAAAGCGGTAGAGGGTCCCATTTTGACCAAACCCCCCTGCAGTTTTCAAAATATCCCAAACATCCCAAATTCGATACCTGAGCCATATTTTCGACCCAAATTCTGGCTCCCTGCACCTATTCGCAGTTTGAAATTCCGAATTTTTATACAAAAAATCTTCCAATTACTGAAAGCAGCAGTGGGTCACATTTTGCCCAAACCCCCCTGCAGTTTTCAAAATATCCAAAACATCCCAAATTCGATACCTGAGCCATATTTTGGACCCAAATTCTGGCTCTCTGCACCTACTCGCAGTTTGAAATTCCGAGTTTTTATACCAAAAATATGCCAATTACTAAAAGCGGCGGTGGGTCACATTTTGCCCAAACCCACCTGCATTTTTTAAAATATCCCAAACATCCCAAATTCGATACCTGAGCCATATTTTCGACCCAAATTCTGGCTCTCTGCACCTATTCGCAGTTTGAAATATCGACTTTTTATACAAAAAATATGCCAATTATTGAAAGCGGCGGTGGGTCACATTTTGCCCAAACACCCCTGCAGTTTTCAAAATATCCCAAACATCCCAAAATCTATACCTGAGCCATATTTTGGTCCTAAATTCTAGCTCTCTGCACCTATTCGCAGTTTGAATCTCCGACTTTTTATACAAAAAATCTGCCAATTACTGAAAGCGACGGTGGGTCACATTTTGCCCAAACCCCCCTGCAGTTTTCAAAATATCCATAACATCCTAAATTCGATACCTGAGCCATATTTTGGACCCAAATTCCGGCTCTCTGCACCTATTCGCTGTTGGAAATTCCGATATTTTATACCAAAAATCTGCCAATTACTGAAAGCGGCAGTTGGTCAGTTTTTGCCCAAACCCCCCTGCAGTTTTCAAAATATCTTACACATCCTAAATTCGATACCTGAGCCATATTTTCGACCCAAATTCTGACCCTCTGCACCTATTCACAGTTTGAAATTCCGACTTTTTATACCAAAAATATGCCAATTACTGAAAGCGGCGGTGGGTCACATTTTGCCCAAACCCCACTCCAGTTTTCAAAATATCCCAAATATCCCAAATTCGATACCTGAGCCATATATTGGACCCAAATTCTGGCTCTCTGCAACTATTCGCCGTTTGAAATTCCGACTTTTTATACCAAAAATCTGCCAATTATTGAAAGCGGCGGTGGGTCACATTTTGCCCAAACCCCCATGCTGTTTCACAATATCCCAAACATCCCAAATTCGATACCTGAGCCATATTTTCGACCCAAACTCTGGCTCTCTGCACCTATTCGCAATTTGAAATTCCGACTTTTTATACCAAAAATCTGCCAATTACTGAAAACGGCGATGGGTCACATTTTGCCCAAACCCCCCTGCAGTTTTCAAAATATCCCAAACATCCAAAATTCGATACCTGAGCCATATTTTGGACCCAAATTCAGGCTCTCTGCACCTATTCCCCGTTTGAAATTCCGACTTTTTATACCAAAAATCTGCCAATTACTGAAAGCGGTAGAGGGTCCCATTTTGACCAAACCCCCCTGCAATTTTCAAAATATCCCAAACATCCCAAATTCGATACCTGAGCCATATTTTCGACCCAAATTCTGGCTCTCTGAACCTATTCGCAGTTTGAAATTCCGACTTTTTATGCCAAAAATATGCCAATTACTGAAAGCGGCGGTGGGTCACATTTTGCCCAAACCCCCCTGCAGTTTTTAAAATATCCCAAACATCCCAAATTCGATACCTGAGCCATATTTTGGACCCAAATTCTGGCTCTCTGCACCTATTAGCAGTTTGAAATTCAGACTTTTTTTACCAAAAATCTGCCAATTACTGAAAGCGGTGGTGGGTCATATTTTGCCTAAACCCCCGTGCTGTTTTCAAAATATCCCAAACATCCCAAATTCGATACCTGAGCCATATTTTCGACCCAAGTTCTGGCTCTCTGCACCTATTCGCCGTTTGAAATTCTGAATTTTTATACCAAAAATATGCCAATTACTGAAGCGGCGGTGGGTCACATTTTGCTCAAACCCCCCTGCAGTTTTCAAAATATCCCAAACATCCCAAATTCGATACCTGAGCCATATTTTCGACCCAAATACTGGCTCTCTGCACCTATTCGCAGTTTGAAATTCCGACTTTTTTTTACCAAAAATCTGCCAATTACTGAAAGCGGTGGTGGGTTACATTTTGCCTAAACCCCCGTGCTGTTTTCAAAATATCCAAAACATCCCAAATTCGATACCTGAACAATATTTTGGACCCAAATTCTTGCTCTCTGCACCTACTCGCAGTTTGAAATTCCGAGTTTTTATACCAAAAATATGCCAATTACTGAAAGCGGCGGTGGGTCACATTTTGCCCAAACCCCACTCCAGTTTTCAAAATATCCCAAATATCCCAAATTCGATACCTGAGCCATATTTTGGACCCAAATTCTGGCTCTCTGCAACTATTCGCCGTTTGAAATTCCGACTTTTTATACCAAAAATCTGCCAATTATTGAAAGCGGCGCTGGGTCACATTTTGCCCAAACCCCCCTGCAGTTTTCAAAATATCCCAAACGTCCTAAATTCGATACTTGAGCCATATTTTCGACCCAAATTCTGGTTCTCTGCACGTATTCGCAGTTTGAAATTCTAACTTTTTATACCAAAAATCTGCCAATTACTGAAAGCGGCGGTGGGTCACATTTTGCCCAAACCCCCATGCTGTTTCACAATATCCCAAACATCCCAAATTCGATACCTGAGCCATATTTTCGACCCAAAGTCTGGCTCTCTGCACCTATTCGCAATTTGAAATTCCGACTTTTTATACCAAAAATCTGCCAATTACTGAATACCGCGGTGGGTCACATTTTGCCCAAACCCCCCTGCAGTTTTCAAAATATCCCAAACATCCAAAATTCGATACCTGAGCCATATTTTGGACCCAAATTCAGGCTCTCTGCACCTATTTCCCGTTAGAAATTCCGACTTTTTATACCAAAAATCTGCCAATTACTGAAAGCGGTAGTGGGTCCCATTTTGACCAAACCCCCCTGCAGTTTTCAAAATATCCCAAACATCCCAAATTCGATACCTGAGCCATATTTTCGACCCAAATTCTGGCTCTCTGAACCTATTCGCAGTTTGAAATTCCGATTTTTTATGCCAAAAATATGCCAATTACTGAAAGCGGCGGTGGGTCACATTTTGCCCAAACCCCCCTGCAGTTTTTAAAATATCCCAAACATCCCAAATTCGATACCTGAGCCATATTTTGGACCCAAATTCTGGCTCTCTGCACCTATTAGCAGTTTGAAATTCAGACTTTTTTTACCAAAAGTCTGCCAATTACTGAAAGCGGTGGTGGGTCATATTTTGCCTAAACCCCCGTGCTGTTTTCAAAATATCCCAAACATCCCAAATTCGATACCTGAGCCATATTTTCGACCCAAATTCTGGGTCTCTGCACCTATTCGCAGTTTGAAATTCTGACTTTTTATACCAAAAATATGCCAATTACTGAAAGCGGCGGTGGGTCACATTTTGCCCAAACCCCCCTGCAGTTTTCAAAATATCCCAAACATCCAAATTCGATACCTGAACCATATTTTGGACCTAAAGTCTTGCTCTCTGCACCTATTTGCCGTTTGAAATTCCGAATTTTTATACCAAAAATATGCCAATTACTGAAAGCGGCGGTGGGTAACATTTTGCCCAAACCCCTGTGCTGTTTTCAAAAAATCCCAAACATCCCAAATTCGACACCTGAGCCATTTTTTCGACCCAAATTCTGGCTCCCTGCACCTATTCGCAGTTTGAAATTCCGAATTTTTATACAAAAAATCTGCCAATTACTGAAAGCAGCAGTGTGTCACATTTTGCCCAAACATCAATGCAGTTTTCAAAATATCCCAAACATCCCAAATTCGATACCTGAGCCATATTTTGGACCCAAATTCTGGCTCTCTGCACCTACTCGCAGTATGAAATTCCGACTTTTTATAAAAAGAATATGTCAATTACTGAAAGCGGCGGTGGGTCACATTTTGCCCAAACCCCCCTGCAGTTTTCAAAATATCCCAAACATCCCAAAATCGATACCTGAGCCATATTTTGGTCCCAAATTCTGCCTCTCTCCACCTATTCGCAGTTTGAAATTCCGACTTTTTATACCAAAAATATGCCAATTACTGAAAGCGGCGGTGGGTCACATTTTGCCCAAACACCCCTGCAGTTTTCAAAATATCCCAAACATCCCAAATTCGATACCTGAGCCATATTTTGGACCCAAATTCTGGCTCTCTGCACCTACTCGCAGTTTGAAATTCCGAGTTTTTATACCAAAAATATGCCAATTACTGAAAGCGGCGGTGGGTCACATTTTGCCCAAACCCACCTGCATTTTTTAAAATATCCCAAACATCCCAAATTCGATACCTGAGCCATATTTTCGACCCAAATTCTGGCTCTCTGCACCTATTCGCAGTATGAAATTCCGACTTTTTATAAAAAAAATATGCCAATTACTGAAAGCGGCGGTGGGTCACATTTTGCCCAAACCCCCCTGCAGTTTTCAAAATATCCCAAACATCCCAAAATCGATACCTGAGCCATATTTTGGTCCCAAATTCTAGCTCTCTGCACCTATTCGCAGTTTGAAATTCCGACTTTTTATACAAAAAATCTGCCAATTACTGAAAGCGACGGTGGGTCACATTTTGCCCAAACCCCCCTGCAGTTTTCAAAATATCCCAAACATCCCAATTTCGATACCTGAGCCATATTTTGGACCCAAGTTCTGGCTCTCTGCACCTATTCGCAGTTTGAAATTACGACTTTTTATCTCAAAAAAATATGCCAATTACTGAAAGCGGCGGTGTGTCACATTTTGCCCAAACCCCCCTGCAGTTTTCAAAATATCCCAAACATCCCAAATTCGATACCTGAGCCATATTTTGGACCCAAATTCTGGCTCTCTGCACCTACTCGCAGTTTGAAATTCCGAGTTTTTATACCAAAAATATGCCAATTACTGAAAGCGGCGGTGGGTCACATTTTGCCCAAACCCACCTGCATTTTTTAAAATATCCCAAACATCCCAAATTCGATACCTGAGCCATTTTTTCGACCCAAATTCTGGCTCTCTGCACCTATTCGCAGTTTGAAATTCCGACTTTTTATACAAAAAATATGCCAATTACTGAAAGCGGCGGTGGGTCACATTTTGCCCAAACCCCCCTGCAGTTTTCAAAATATCCCAAACATCCCAAAATCGATACCTGAGCCATATGTTGGTCCCAAATTCTAGCTCTCTGCACCTATTCGCAGTTTGAAATTCCGACTTTTTATACAAAAAATCTGCCAATTACTGAAAGCGACGGTGGGTCACGTTTTGCCCAAACCCCCCTGCAGTTTTCAAAATATCCCAAACATCCCAATTTCGATACCTGAGCCATATTTTGGACCCAAATTTTGGCTCTCTGCACCTATTCGCAGTTTGAAATTCCGACTTTTTATACCAAAATCTGTCAATTACTGAAAGCGGCGGTGGGTCACATTTTGCCCAAACCCCCCTGCAGTTTTCATAATATTCCAAACATCCCAAATTCGATACCTGGGCCATATTTTGGACCCAAATTCTGGCTTTCTGCACCTATTCGCCGTTTGAAATTCCGAATTTTTATACCAAAAATCTGCCAGTTACTGAAAGGGGCGGTGGGTCACATTTTGCCCAAACCCCCCTGCAGTTTTCAAAATATCCCAAACATCCCAAATTCGATACCTGAGCCATATTTTCGACCCAAATTCTGGCTCTCTCCACCTATTCACAGTTTGAAATTCCGACTATTTATAAAAAAATCTGCTAATTACTGAAAGCGGCGGTGGGTCACATTTCGCCCAAACCCCCTTTCAGTTTTCAAAATATCCCAAACAACCCAAATTCGATACCTGAGCCATATTTTGGACCCAAATTCTAGCTCTCTGCACCTATTCGCCGTTTGAAATTCCAACTTTTTATACCAAAAATCTGCCAATTACTGAGAGCGGTGGTGGGTCACAAATTTGCCCAAACCCCCGTGCTGTTTTCAAAATATCCCAAACATCCCAAATTCGATACCTGAGCCATATTTTCGACCCAAATTCTGGCTCTCTGCACCTATTCGCAGTTTGAAATTCCGACTTTTTGTAAAAAAAATATGCCAATTACTGAAAGCGGCGGTGGGTCACATTTTGCACAAACCCCCGTGCTGTTTTCAAAATATCCCAAACATCCCAAATTCGATACCTGAGCCATTTTTTCGACCCAAATTCTGGCTCCCTGCACCTATTCGCAGTTTGAAATTCCGAATTTTTATACAAAAAATCTTCCAATTACTGAAAGCAGCAGTGGGTCACATTTTGCCCAAACCCCCCTGCAGTTTTCAAAATATCCCAAACATCCCAAATTCGATACCTGAGCCATATTTTGGACCCAAATTCTGGCTCTCTGCACCTACTCGCAGTTTGAAATTCCGAGTTTTTATACCAAAAATATGCCAATTACTAAAAGCGGCGGTGGGTCACATTTTGCCCAAACCCACCTGCATTTTTTAAAATATCCCAAACATCCCAAATTCGATACCTGAGCCATATTTTCGACCCAAATTCTGGCTCTCTGCACCTATTCGCAGTTTGAAATATCGACTTTTTATACAAAAAATATGCCAATTATTGAAAGCGGCGGTGGGTCACATTTTGCCCAAACACCCCTGCAGTTTTCAAAATATCCCAAACATCCCAAAATCTATACCTGAGCCATATTTTGGTCCTAAATTCTAGCTCTCTGCACCTATTCGCAGTTTGAATCTCCGACTTTTTATACAAAAAATCTGCCAATTACTGAAAGCGACGGGGGGTCACATTTTGCCCAAACCCCCCTGCAGTTTTCAAAATATCCCAAACATCCTAAATTCGATACCTGAGCCATATTTTGGACCCAAATTCCGGCTCTCTGCACCTATTCGCTGTTGGAAATTCCGATATTTTATACCAAAAATCTGCCAATTACTGAAAGCGGCAGTTGGTCAGTTTTTGCCCAAACCCCCCTGCAGTTTTCAAAATATCTTACACATCCTAAATTCGATACCTGAGCCATATTTTCGACCCAAATTCTGACTCTCTGCACCTATTCACAGTTTGAAATTCCGACTTTTTATACCAAAAATATGCCAAATACTGAAAGCGGCGGTGGGTCACATTTTGCCCAAACCCCACTCCAGTTTTCAAAATATCCCAAATATCCCAAATTCGATACCTGAGCCATATTTTGGACCCAAATTCTGGCTCTCTGCAACTATTCGCCGTTTGAAATTCCGACTTTTTATACCAAAAATCTGCCAATTATTGAAAGCGGCGGTGGGTCACATTTTGCCCAAACCCCCATGCTGTTTCACAATATCCCAAACATCCCAAATTCGATAACTGAGCCATATTTTCGACCCAAACTCTGGCTCTCTGCACCTATTTGCAATTTGAAATTCCGACTTTTTATACCAAAAATCTGCCAATTACTGAAAACGGCGGTGGGTCACATTTTGCCCAAACCCCCCTGCAGTTTTCAAAATATCCCAAACATCCAAAATTCGATACCTGAGCCATATTTTGGACCCAAATTCAGGCTCTCTGCACCTATTCCCCGTTTGAAATTCCGACTTTTTATACAAAAAATCTGCCAATTACTGAAATCGGTAGAGGGTCCCATTTTGACCAAACCCCCCTGCAGTTTTCAAAATATCTTACACATCCTAAATTCGATACCTGAGCCATATTTTCGACCCAAATTCTGACTCTCTGCACCTATTCACAGTTTGAAATTCCGACTTTTTATACCAAAAATATGCCAATTACTGAAAGCGGCGGTGGGTCACATTTTGCCCAAACCCCCCTGCAGTTTTTAAAATATCCCAAACATCCCAAATTCGATACCTGAGCCATATTTTGGACCCAAATTCTGGCTCTCTGCACCTATTAGCAGTTTGAAATTCAGACTTTTTTTACCAAAAATCTGCCAATTACTGAAAGCGGTGGTGGGTCATATTTTGCCTAAACCCCCGTGCTGTTTTCAGAATATCCCAAACATCCCAAATTCGATACCTGAGCCATATTTTCGACCCAAATTCTGGGTCTCTGCTCCTATTCGCAGTTTGAAATTCTGACTTTTTATACCAAAAATATGCCAATTACTGAAAGCGGCGGTGGGTCACATTTTGCCCAAACCTCCCTACAGTTTTCAAAATATCCCAAACATCCTAAATTCGATACCTGAGCCATATTTTCGATCCAAATTCTGGCTCTCTGCACCTATTCGCAGTTTGAAATTCTGACTTTTTATACCAAAAATATGCCAATTACTGAAAGCGGCGGTGGGTCACATTTTGCCCAAACCCCTGTGCTGTTTTCAAAAAATCCCAAACATCCCAAATTCGACACCTGAGCCATATTTTCGACCCAAATTCTGGCTCCCTGCACCTATTCGCAGTTTGAAATTCCGAATTTTTATACAAAAAATCTGCCAATTACTAAAAGCGGCAGTGGGTCACATTTTGCCCAAACCCACCTGCATTTTTTAAAATATCCCAAACATCCCAAATTCGATACCCGAGCCATATTTTCGACCCAAATTCTGGCTCTCTGCACCTTTTCGCAGTTTGAAATTACGACTTTTTATACAAAAAATATGCCAATTACTGAAAGCGGCGGTGGGTCACATTTTGCCCAAACCCCCCTGCAGTTTTCAAAATATCCCAAACATCCCAAAATCGATACCTGAGCCATATTTTGGTCCCAAATTCTGGCTCTCTGCACCTATTCGCAGTTTGAAATTCCGACTTTTTATACCAAAAATATGCCAATAACTGAAAGCGGCGGTGGGTCACATTTTGCCCAAACCCCCCTGCAGTTTTTAAAATATCCCAAACATCCCAAATTCGATACCTGAGCCATATTTTCGACCCAAATTCTGGCTCTCTGCACCTATTCGCAGTTTGAAATTCCAACTTTTTTTGCCAAAAATCTGCCAATTACTGTAAGCGGCGGTGGGTCACATTTTCCCCAAACCCCCCTGCTGTTTTCAAATATCCCAAACATCCCAAATTCGATACCTGAACAATATTTTGGACCCAAACTCTGGCTCTCTGCACCTATTTGCCGTTTGAAATTCCGAATTTTTATACAAAAAATATGCCAATTACTGAAAGCGATGGTGGGTCACATTTTGCCCAAACCCCCCTGCAGTTTTCAAAATATCCCAAACATCCTAAATTCCATACCTGAGCCATATTTTCGACCCAAGTTCTGGCTCTCTGCACCTATTCGCCGTTTGAAATTCCGAATTTTTATACCAAAAATATGCCAATTACTGAAGCGGCGGTGGGTCACATTTTGCTCAAACCCCCCTGCAGTTTTCAAAATATCCCAAACATCCCAAATTCGATACCTGAGCCATATTTTCGACCCAAATACTGGCTCTCTGCACCTATTCGCAGTTTGAAATTCCGACTTTTTTTTACCAAAAATCTGCCAATTACTGAAAGCGGTGGTGGGTTACATTTTGCCTAAACCCCCGTGCTGTTTTCAAAATATCCCAAACATCCCAAATTCGATACCTGAACAATATTTTGGACCCAAATTCTTGCTCTCTGCACCTACTCGCAGTTTGAAATTCCGAGTTTTTATACCAAAAATATGCCAATTACTGAAAGCGGCGGTGGGTCACATTTTGCCCAAACCCCACTCCAGTTTTCAAAATATCCCAAATATCCCAAATTCGATACCTGAGCCATATTTTGGACCCAAATTCTGGCTCTCTGCAACTATTCGCCGTTTGAAATTCCGACTTTTTATACCAAAAATCTGCCAATTATTGAAAGCGGCGCTGGGTCACATTTTGCCCAAACCCCCCTGCAGTTTTCAAAATATCCCAAACGTCCTAAATTCGATACTTGAGCCATATTTTCGACCCAAATTCTGGTTCTCTGCACGTATTCGCAGTTTGAAATTCTAACTTTTTATACCAAAAATCTGCCAATTACTGAAAGCGGCGGTGGGTCACATTTTGCCCAAACCCCCATGCTGTTTCACAATATCCCAAACATCCCAAATTCGATACCTGAGCCATATTTTCGACCCAAAGTCTGGCTCTCTGCACCTATTCGCAATTTGAAATTCCGACTTTTTATACCAAAAATCTGCCAATTACTGATTACCGCGGTGGGTCACATTTTGCCCAAACCCCCCTGCAGTTTTCAAAATATCCCAAACATCCAAAATTCGATACCTGAGCCATATTTTGGACCCAAATTCAGGCTCTCTGCACCTATTCCCCGTTAGAAATTCCGACTTTTTATACCAAAAATCTGCCAATTACTGAAAGCGGTAGTGGGTCCCATTTTGACCAAACCCCCCTGCAGTTTTCAAAATATCCCAAACATCCCAAATTCGATACCTGAGCCATATTTTCGACCCAAATTCTGGCTCTCTGAACCTATTCGCAGTTTGAAATTCCGACTTTTTATGCAAAAAATATGCCAATTACTGAAAGCGGCGGTGGGTCACATTTTGCCCAAACCCCCCTGCAGTTTTTAAAATATCCCAAACATCCCAAATTCGATACCTGAGCCATATTTTGGACCCAAATTCTGGCTCTCTGCACCTATTAGCAGTTTGAAATTCAGACTTTTTTTACCAAAAGTCTGCCAATTACTGAAAGCGGTGGTGGGTCATATTTTGCCTAAACCCCCGTGCTGTTTTCAAAATATCCCAAACATCCCAAATTCGATACCTGAGCCATATTTTCGACCCAAATTCTGGGTCTCTGCACCTATTCGCAGTTTGAAATTCTGACTTTTTATACCAAAAATATGCCAATTACTGAAAGCGGCGGTGGGTCACATTTTGCCCAAACCCCCCTGCAGTTTTCAAAATATCCCAAACATCCAAATTCGATACGTGAACCATATTTTGGACCTAAAGTCTTGCTCTCTGCACCTATTTGCCGTTTGAAATTCCGAATTTTTATACCAAAAATATGCCAATTACTGAAAGCGGCGGTGGGTAACATTTTGCCCAAACCCCTGTGCTGTTTTCAAAAAATCCCAAACATCCCAAATTCGACACCTGAGCCATTTTTTCGACCCAAATTCTGGCTCCCTGCACCTATTCGCAGTTTGAAATTCCGAATTTTTATACAAAAA
The DNA here is from genome assembly GCF_040958095.1 of Procambarus clarkii. Lineage (NCBI taxonomy): Eukaryota > Metazoa > Arthropoda > Malacostraca > Decapoda > Cambaridae > Procambarus > Procambarus clarkii. The sequence continues at coordinate 1,718,028 of NC_091224.1, forward strand.
ATCTGCCAATTACTGAAAGCAGCAGTGTGTCACATTTTGCCCAAACCCCCCTGCAGTTTTCAAAATATCCCAAACATCCCAATTTCGATACCTGAGCCATATTTTGGACCCAAATTCTGGCTCTCTGCACCTACTCGCAGTTTGAAATTCCAACTTTTTATACCAAAAATATGCCAATAACTGAAAGCGGCAGTGGGTCACATTTTGCCCAAACCCACCTGCATTTTTTAAAATATCCCAAACATCCCAAATTCGATACCCGAGCCATATTTTCGACCCAAATTCTGGCTCTCTGCACCTTTTCGCAGTTTGAAATTACGACTTTTTATACAAAAAATATGCCAATTACTGAAAGCGGCGGTGGGTCACATTTTGCCCAAACCCCCCTGCAGTTTTCAAAATATCCCAAACATCCCAAAATCGATACCTGAGCCATATTTTGGTCACAAATTCTGGCTCTCTGCACCTATTCGCAGTTTGAAATTCCGACTTTTTATACAAAAAATCTGCGAATTATTGAAAGCAACGGTGTGTCACATTTTGCCCAAACCCCCCTGCAGTTTTCAAAATATCCCAAACATCCCAATTTCGATACCTGAGCCATATTTTGGACCCAAATTCTGGCTCTCTGCACCTATTCACAGTTTGAAATTCCGACTATTTATAAAAAAAATCTGCCAATTACTGAAAGCGGCGGTGGGTCACATTTCGCCCAAACCCCCTTTCAGTTTTCAAAATATCCCAAACATCCCAAATTCGATACCTGAGCCATATTTTGGACCCAAATTCTGGCTCTCTGCACCTATTCGCCGTTTGAAATTCCGACTTTTTATACCAAAAATATGCCAATTACTGAAATCGGCGGTGGGTCACATTTTGCCCAAACCCCCCTACTGTTTTCAAAATATCCCAAACATTCCAAATTCGATACCTGAACAATATTTTGGACCCAAATTCTGGCTCTCTGCACCTATTTGCCGTTTGAAATTCCGAATTTTTATACCAAAAATATGCCAATTACTGAAAGCGGCGGTGGGTCACATTTTGCCCAAACCCCCCTGCAGTTTTCAAAATATCCCAAACATCCCAAATTCGATACCTGAGCCATATTTTGGACCCAAATTCTGGCTCTCTGCACCTATTCGCAGTTTGAAATTCCGAATTTTTTTTACCAAAAATCTGCCAATTACTGAAAGCGGTGGTGGGTTATATTTAGCCTAAACCCCGTGCTGTTTTCAAAATATCCCAAACATCCCAAATTCGATACCTGAGCCATATTTTCGACCCAAATTCTGGCTCTCTGCACCTATTCGCCGTTTGAAATTCCGACTTTTTATACCAAAAATATGCCAATTACTGAAAGCGGCGGTGGGTCACATTTTGCCCAAACCCCCCTGCTGTTTTCAAAATATCCCAAACATTCCAAATTCGATACCTGAACAATATTTTGGACCCAAATTCTGGCTCTCTGCAGCTATTTGCCGTTTGAAATTCCGAATTTTATACCAAAAATATGCCAATTACTGAAAGCGGCGGTAGGTCACATTTTGCCCAAACCCCCCTGCAGTTTTCAAAATATTTCAAACATCCCAAATTCGATACCTGAACCATATTTTGGACCCAAATTCTTGCTCTCTGCACCTATTTGCCGTTTGAAATTCCGAATTTTTATACCAAAAATATGCCAATTACTGAAAGCAGCGGTGGGTCACATTTTGCCCAAACCTCCCTACAGTTTTCAAAATATCCCAAACGTCCTAAATTCGATACCTGAGCCATATTTTCGATCCAAATTCTAGCTCTCTGCACCTATTCGCAGTTTGAAATTCCGACTTTTTATACCAAAAATATGCCAATTACTGAAAGCGGCGGTGGGTCACATTTTGCCCAAACCCCTGTGCAGTTTTCAAAAAATCCCAAACATCCCAAATTCGACACCTAAGCCATATTTTCGACCCAAATTCTGGCTCCCTGCACCTATTCGCAGTTTGAAATTCCGAATTTTTATACAAAAAAATCTGCCAATTACTGAAAGCAGCAGTGGATTACATTTTGCCCAAACATCCCTGCAGTTTTCAAAATATCCCAAACATCCCAAATTCGATACCTGAGCCATATTTTAGACCCAAATTCTGGCTCTCTACACCTACTCGCAGTTTGAAATTCCTAGTTTTTATACCAAAAATATGCCAATTACTGTAAGGGGCGGTGGGTCACATTTTGCCCAAACCCACCTGCATTTTTTAAAATATCCCAAACATCCCAAATTCGATACCTGAGCCATATTTTCGACCCAAATTCTGGTTCTCTGCACCTTTTCGCAGTTTGAAATTCCGACTTTTTATACAAAAAATATGCCAATTACTGAAAGCAGCGGTGGGTCACATTTTGCCCAAACCCCCCTGCAGTTTTCAAAATATCCCAAACATCCCAATTTCGATACCTGAGCCATATTTTGGACCCAAATTCTGGCTCTCTGCACCTATTCGCAGTTTGAAATTACGACTTTTTATACCAAAATCTGTCAATTACTGAAAGCGGCGGTGGGTCACATTTTGCCCAAACCCCCGTGCAGTTTTCATAATATTCCAAACATCCCAAATTCGATACCTGAGCCATATTTTGGACCCAAATTCTGGCTCTCTGCACCTATTCGCCGTTTGAAATTCCGAATTTTTATACCAAAAATCTGCCAAATACTGAAAGGGGCGGTTTGTCACATTTTGCCCAAACCCCCCTGCAGTTTTCAAAATATCCCAAACATCCCAAATTCGATACCTGAGCCATATTTTAGACCCAAATTCTGGCTCTCTGCACCTATTCACAGTTTGAAATTCCGACTATTTATAAAAAAAATCTGCCAATTACTGAAAGCGGCGGTGGGTCACATTTCGCCCAAACCCCCTTTCAGTTTTCAAAATATCCCAAACATCCCAAATTCGATACCTGAGCCATATTTTGGACCCAAATTCTGGCTCTCTGCACCTATTCGCCGTTTGAAATTCCAACTTTTTATACCAAAAATCTGCCAATTACTGAGAGCGGTGGTGGGTCACATTTTGCCCAAACCCCCCTGCTGTTTTCAAAATATCCCAAATATCCCAAATTCGATACCTGAGCCATATTTTGGACCCAAATTCTGGCTCTCTGCACCTACTCGCAGTTTGAAATTCCGAGTTTTTATAACAAAAATATGCCAATTACTGAAATCGGCGGTGGGTCACATTTTGCCCAAACCCCCCTACTGTTTTCAAAATATCCCAAACATTCCAAATTCGATACCTGAACAATATTTTGGACCCAAATTCTGGCTCTCTGCACCTATTCGCAGTTTGAAATTCCGACTTTTTATACCAAAAATATGCCAATTACTGAAAGCGGCGGTGGGTCACATTTTGCCCAAACCCCCCTGCTGTTTTCAAAATATCCCAAATATCCCAAATTCGATACCTGAACAATATTTTGGACCCAAATTCTGGCTCTCTGCACCTATTTGCCGTTTGAAATTCCGTATTTTTAAACCAAAAATATGCCAATTACTGAAAGCGGCGGTGGGTCACATTTTGCCCAAACCCCCCTGCAGTTTTCAAAATATCCCAAACATCCTAAATTCGATACCTGAGCCATACTTTCGACCCAAATTCTGGCTCTCTGCACCTATTCGCTGTTTAAAATTCCGAATTTTTATACCAAAAATATGCCAATTACTGAAAGCGGCGGTGGGTCACATTTTGCTCAAACCCCCCTGCAGTTTTCAAAATATCCCAAACATCCCAAATTCGATACCTGAGCCATATTTTGGACCCAAATTCTGGCTCTCTGCACCTATTCGCAGTTTGAAATTCCGACTTTTTTTTACCAAAAATCTGCCAATTACTGAAAGCGGTGGTGGGTCACATTTTGCCTAAACCCCCGTGCAGTTTTCAAAATATCCCAAACATCCCAAATTCGATACCCGAGCCACATTTTCGACCCAAATTCTGGCTCTTTGCACCTATTCGCAGTTTGAAATTCCGACTTTTTATACAAAAAATAAGCCAATTACTGAAAGCAGCAGTGGGTCACATTTTGCCCAAACCCCCCTGCAGTTTTTAAATATCCCAAACATCCCAAATTCGATACCTGAGCCATATTTTGGACCCAAATTCTGGCTCTCTGCACCTATTCGCAGTTTGAAATTCAGACTTTTTTTACCAAAAGTCTGCCAATTACTGAAAGCGGTGGTGGGTCATATTTTGCCTAAACCCCCGTGCTGTTTTCAAAATATACCAAACATCCCAAATTCGATACCTGAGCCATATTTTCGACCCAAATTCTGGGTCTCTGCACCTATTCGCAGTTTGAAATTCTGACTTTTTATACCAAAAATATGCCAATTACTGAAAGCGGCGGTGGGTCACATTTTGCCCAAACCCCCCTGCAGTTTTCAAAATATCCCAAACATCCAAATTCGATACCTGAACCATATTTTGGACCCAAAGTCTTGCTCTCTGCACCTATTTGCCGTTTGAAATTCCGAATTTTTATACCAAAAATATGCCAATTACTGAAAGCGGCGGTGGGTCACATTTTGCCCAAACCCCCCTGCAGTTTTCAAAATATCCCAAACATCCAAATTCGATACCTGAGCCATATTTTCGATCCAAATTCTGGCTCTCTGCACCTATTCGCAGTTTGAAATTCTGACTTTTTATACAAAAAATCTGCCAATTACTGAAAGCGACGGTGTGTCACATTTTGCCCAAACCCCCCTGCAGTTTTCAAAATATCCCAAACATCCCAATTTCGATACCTGAGCCATATTTTGGACCCAAATTCTGGCTCTCTGCACCTATTCGCAGTTTGAAATTACGACTTTTTATACCAAAATCTGTCAATTACTGAAAGCGGCGGTGGGTCACATTTTGCCCAAACCCCCGTGCAGTTTTCATAATATTCCAAACATCCCAAATTCGATACCTGAGCCATATTTTGGACCCAAATTCTGGCTCTCTGCACCTATTCGCCGTTTGAAATTCCGAATTTTTATACCAAAAATCTGCCAAATACTGAAAGGGGCGGTGGGTCACATTTTGCCCAAACCCCCCTGCAGTTTTCAAAATATCCCAAACATCCCAAATTCGATACCTGAGCCATATTTTAGACCCAAATTCTGGCTCTCTGCACCTATTCACAGTTTGAAATTCCGACTATTTATAAAAAAAATCTGCCAATTACTGAAAGCGGCGGTGGGTCACATTTCGCCCAAACCCCCTTTCAGTTTTCAAAATATCCCAAACATCCCAAATTCGATACCTGAGCCATATTTTGGACCCAAATTCTGGCTCTCTGCACCTATTCGCCGTTTGAAATTCCAACTTTTTATACCAAAAATCTGCCAATTACTGAGAGCGGTGGTGGGTCACATTTTGCCCAAACCCCCCTGCTGTTTTCAAAATATCCCAAACATCCCAAATTCGATACCTGAGCCATATTTTCGACCCAAATTCTGGCTCTCTGCACCTATTCGCAGTTTGAAATTCCGACTTTTTATACCAAAAATATGCCAATTACTGAAAGCGGCGGTGGGTCACATTTTGCCCAAACCCCCCTGCTGTTTTCAAAATATCCCAAATATCCCAAATTCGATACCTGAACAATATTTTGGACCCAAATTCTGGCTCTCTGCACCTATTTGCCGTTTGAAATTCCGTATTTTTAAACCAAAAATATGCCAATTACTGAAAGCGGCGGTGGGTCACATTTTGCCCAAACCCCCCTGCAGTTTTCAAAATATCCCAAACATCCTAAATTCGATACCTGAGCCATACTTTCGACCCAAATTCTGGCTCTCTGCACCTATTCGCTGTTTGAAATTCCGAATTTTTATACCAAAAATATGCCAATTACTGAAAGCTGCGGTGGGTCACATTTTGCTCAAACCCCCCTGCAGTTTTCAAAATATCCCAAACATCCCAAATTCGATACCTGAGCCATATTTTGGACCCAAATTCTGGCTCTCTGCACCTATTCGCAGTTTGAAATTCCGACTTTTTTTTACCAAAAATCTGCCAATTACTGAAAGCGGTGGTGGGTCACATTTTGCCTAAACCCCCGTGCAGTTTTCAAAATATCCCAAACATCCCAAATTCGATACCCAAACCACATTTTCGACCCAAATTCTGGCTCTCTGCACCTATTCGCAGTTTGAAATTCCGACTTTTTATACAAAAAATATGCCAATTACTGAAAGCAGCAGTGGGTCACATTTTGCCCAAACCCCCCTGCAGTTTTTAAATATCCCAAACATCCCAAATTCGATACCTGAGCCATATTTTGGACCCAAATTCTGGCTCTCTGCACCTACTCGCAATTTGAAATTCCGAGTTTTTATAACAAAAATATGCCAATTACTGAAAGCGGCGGTGGGTCACATTTTGCTCAAACCCACCTGCATTTTTTAAAATATCCCAAACATCCCAAATTCGATACCTGAGCCATATTTTCGACCCAAATTCTGGTTCTCTGCACCTATTCGCAGTTTGAAATTCCGACTTTTTATACAAAAAATATGCCAATTACTGAAAGCGTCGGTGGGTCACATTTTGCCCAAACCCCCCTGCAGTTTTCAAAATATCCCAAACATCCTAAATTCGATACCTGAACCATATTTTGGACCCAAATTCTGGCTCTCTGCACCTATTCGCCGTTGGAAATTCCGATATTTTATACCAAAAATCTGCCAATTACTGAAAGCGGCGGTGGGTCACATTTTGCCCAAACCCCACTCCAGTTTTCAAAATATCCCAAATATCCCAAATTCGATACCTGAGCCATATTTTGGACCCAAATTCTGGCTCTCTGCAACTATTCGCCGTTTGAAATTCCGACTTTTTATACCAAAAATCTGCCAATTATAGAAATTGGCGCTGGGTCACATTTTGCCCAAACCCCCCTGCAGTTTTCAAAATATCCCAAACGTCCTAAATTCGATACTTGAGCCATATTTTCGACCCAAATTCTGGCTCTCTGCACGTATTCGCAGTTTGAAATTCTAACTTTTTATACCAAAAATCTGCCAATTACTGAAAGCGGCGGTGGGTCACATTTTGCCCAAACCCCCATGCTGTTTCACAATATCCCAAACATCCTAAATTCGATACCTGAGCCATATTTTCGACCCAAACTCTGGCTCTCTGCACCTATTCGCAATTTGAAATTCCGACTTTTTATACCAAAAATCTGCCAATTACTGAAAACGGCGGTGGGTCACATTTTGCCCAAACCCCCCTGCAGTTTTCAAAATATCCCAAACATCCAAAATTCGATACCTGAGCCATATTTTGGACCCAAATTCAGGCTCTCTGCACCTATTCCCCGTTAGAAATTCCGACTTTTTATACCAAAAATCTGCCAATTACTGAAAGCGGTAGTGGGTCCCATTTTGACCAAACCCCCCTGCAGTTTTCAAAATATCCCAAACATCCCAAATTCGATACCTGAGCCATATTTTCGACCCAAATTCTGACTCTCTGAACCTATTCGCAGTTTGAAATTCCGACTTTTTATGCCAAAAATATGCCAATTACTGAAAGCGGCGGTGGGTCACATTTTGCCCAAACCCCCCTGCAGTTTTTAAAATACCCCAAACATCCCAAATTCGATACCTGAGCCATATTTTGGACCCAAATTCTGGCTCTCTGCACCTATTAGCAGTTTGAAATTCAGACTTTTTTTACCAAAAGTCTGCCAATTACTGAAAGCGGTGGTGGGTCATATTTTGCCTAAACCCCCGTGCTGTTTTCAAAATATACCAAACATCCCAAATTCGATACCTGAGCCATATTTTCGACCCAAATTCTGGGTCTCTGCACCTATTCGCAGTTTGAAATTCTGACTTTTTATACCAAAAATATGCCAATTACTGAAAGCGGCGGTGGGTCACATTTTGCAAAAAAACCCCTGCAGTTTTCAAAATATCCCAAACATCCAAATTCGATACCTGAACCATATTTTGGACCCAAAGTCATGCTCTCTGCACCTATTTGCCGTTTGAAATTCCGAATTTTTATACCAAAAATATGCCAATTACTGAAAGCGGCGGTGGGTCACATTTTGCCCAAACCCCCTTGCAGTTTTCAAAATATCCCAAACATCCAAATTCGATACCTGAGCCATATTTTCGATCCAAATTCTGGCTCTCTGCACCTATTCGCAGTTTGAAATTCTGACTTTTTATACAAAAAATATGCCAATTACTGAAAGCGGCAGTGGGTCACATTTCGCCCAAACCCCCTTTCAGTTTTCAAAATATCCCAAACATCCCAAATTCGATACCTGAGCCATGTTTTGGACCCAAATTCTGGCTCTCTGCACCTATTCGCCGTTTGAAATTCCGACTTTTTATACCAAAAATATGCCAATTACTGAAATCGGCGGTGGGTCACATTTTGCCCAAACCCCCCTGCTGTTTTCAAAATATCCCAAACATTCCAAATTCGATACCTGAACAATATTTTGGACCCAAATTCTGGCTCTCTGCACCTATTTGCCGTTTGAAATTCAGAATTTTTATACCAAAAATATGCCAATTACTGAAAGCGGCGGTGGGTCACATTTTGCTCAAACCCCCCTGAATTTTTCAAAATATCCCAAACATCCCAAATTCGATACCTGAGCCATATTTTGGACCCAAATTCTGGCTCTCTGCACCTATTCGCAGTTTGAAATTCCGACTTTTTTTTACCAAAAATCTGCCAATTACTGAAAGCGGTGGTGGGTTATATTTAGCCTAAACCCCGTGCTGTTTTCAAAATATCCCAAACATCCCAAATTCGATACCTGAGCCATATTTTCGACCCAAATTCTGGCTCTCTGCACCTATTCGCCGTTTGAAATTCCGACTTTTTATACCAAAAATATGCCAATTACTGAAAGCGGCGGTGGGTCACATTTTGCCCAAACCCCCCTGCTGTTTTCAAAATATCCCAAACATTCCAAATTCGATACCTGAACAATATTTTGGACCCAAATTCTGGCTCTCTGCAGCTATTTGCCGTTTGAAATTCCGAATTTTATACCAAAAATATGCCAATTACTGAAAGCGGCGGTAGGTCACATTTTGCCCAAACCCCCCTGCAGTTTTCAAAATATTTCAAACATCCCAAATTCGATACCTGAACCATGTTTTGGACCCAAATTCTTGCTCTCTGCACCTATTCGCCGTTTGAAATTCCGACTTTTTATACCAAAAATATGCCAATTACTGAAATCGGCGGTGGGTCACATTTTGCCCAAACCCCCCTGCTGTTTTCAAAATATCCCAAACATTCCAAATTCGATACCTGAACAATATTTTGGACCCAAATTCTGGCTCTCTGCACCTATTTGCCGTTTGAAATTCAGAATTTTTATACCAAAAATATGCCAATTACTGAAAGCGGCGGTGGGTCACATTTTGCTCAAACCCCCCTGAATTTTTCAAAATATCCCAAACATCCCAAATTCGATACCTGAGCCATATTTTGGACCCAAATTCTGGCTCTCTGCACCTATTCGCAGTTTGAAATTCCGACTTTTTTTTACCAAAAATCTGCCAATTACTGAAAGCGGTGGTGGGTTATATTTAGCCTAAACCCCGTGCTGTTTTCAAAATATCCCAAACATCCCAAATTCGATACCTGAGCCATATTTTCGACCCAAATTCTGGCTCTCTGCACCTATTCGCCGTTTGAAATTCCGACTTTTTATACCAAAAATATGCCAATTACTGAAAGCGGCGGTGGGTCACATTTTGCCCAAACCCCCCTGCTGTTTTCAAAATATCCCAAACATTCCAAATTCGATACCTGAACAATATTTTGGACCCAAATTCTGGCTCTCTGCAGCTATTTGCCGTTTGAAATTCCGAATTTTATACCAAAAATATGCCAATTACTGAAAGCGGCGGTAGGTCACATTTTGCCCAAACCCCCCTGCAGTTTTCAAAATATTTCAAACATCCCAAATTCGATACCTGAACCATGTTTTGGACCCAAATTCTTGCTCTCTGCACCTATTTGCCGTTTGAAATTCCGAATTTTTATACCAAAAATATGCCAATTACTGAAAGCGGCGGTGGGTCACATTTTGCCCAAACCTCCCTACAGTTTTCAAAATATCCCAAACGTCCTAAATTCGATACCTGAGCCATATTTTCGATCCAAATTCTAGCTCTCTGCACCTATTCGCAGTTTGAAATTCCGACTTTTTATACCAAAAATATGCCAATTACTGAAAGCGGCGGTGGGTCACATTTTGCCCAAACCCCTGTGCAGTTTTCAAAAAATCCCAAACATCCCAAATTCGACACCTAAGCCATATTTTCGACCCAAATTCTGGCTCCCTGCACCTATTCGCAGTTTGAAATTCCGAATTTTTATACAAAAAAATCTGCCAATTACTGAAAGCAGCAGTGGATTACATTTTGCCCAAACATCCCTGCAGTTTTCAAAATATCCCAAACATCCCAAATTCGATACCTGAGCCATATTTTAGACCCAAATACTGGCTCTCTGCACCTATTCACAGTTTGAAATTCCGACTATTTATAAAAAAAATCTGCCAATTACTGAAAGCGGCGGTGGGTCACATTTCGCCCAAACCCCCTTTCAGTTTTCAAAATATCCCAAACATCCCAAATTCGATACCTGAGCCATATTTTGGACCCAAATTCTGGCTCTCTGCACCTATTCGCCGTTTGAAATTCCAACTTTTTATACCAAAAATCTGCCAATTACCGAGAGCGGTGGTGGGTCACATTTTGCCCAAACCCCCCTGCTGTTTTCAAAATATCCCAAACATCCCAAATTCGATACCTGAGCCATATTTTCGACCCAAATTCTGGCTCTCTGCACCTATTCGCAGTTTGAAATTCCGACTTTTTATACCAAAAATATGCCAATTACTGAAAGCGGCGGTGGGTCACATTTTGCCCAAACCCCCCTGCTGTTTTCAAAATATCCCAAATATCCCAAATTCGATACCTGAACAATATTTTGGACCCAAATTCTGGCTCTCTGCACCTATTTGCCGTTTGAAATTCCGTATTTTTAAACCAAAAATATGCCAATTACTGAAAGCGGCGGTGGGTCACATTTTGCCCAAACCCCCCTGCAGTTTTCAAAATATCCCAAACATCCTAAATTCGATACCTGAGCCATACTTTCGACCCAAATTCTGGCTCTCTGCACCTATTCGCTGTTTGAAATTCCGAATTTTTATACCAAAAATATGCCAATTACTGAAAGCGGTGGTGGGTCACATTTTGCCTAAACCCCCGTGCAGTTTTCAAAATATCCCAAACATCCCAAATTCGATACCCGAGCCACATTTTCGACCCAAATTCTGGCTCTCTGCACCTATTCGCAGTTTGAAATTCCGACTTTTTATACAAAAAATATGCCAATTACTGAAAGCAGCAGTGGGTCACATTTTGCCCAAACCCCCCTGCAGTTTTTAAATATCCCAAACATCCCAAATTCGATACCTGAGCCATATTTTGGACCCAAATTCTGGCTCTCTGCACCTACTCGCAGTTTGAAATTCCGAGTTTTTATAACAAAAATATGCCAATTACTGAAAGCGGCGGTGGGTCACATTTTGCTCAAACCCACCTGCATTTTTTAAAATATCCCAAACATCCCAAATTCGATACCTGAGCCATATTTTCGACCCAAATTCTGGTTCTCTGCACCTATTCGCAGTTTGAAATTCCGACTTTTTATACAAAAAATATGCCAATTACTGAAAGCGTCGGTGGGTCACATTTTGCCCAAACCCCCCTGCAGTTTTCAAAATATCCCAAACATCCTAAATTCGATACCTGAACCATATTTTGGACCCAAATTCTGGCTCTCTGCACCTATTCGCCGTTGGAAATTCCGATATTTTATACAAAAAATCTGCCAATTACTGAAAGCGGCGGTGGGTCACATTTTGCCCAAACCCCACTCCAGTTTTCAAAATATCCCAAATATCCCAAATTCGATACCTGAGCCATATTTTGGACCCAAATTCTGGCTCTCTGCAACTATTCGCCGTTTGAAATTCCGACTTTTTATACCAAAAATCTGCCAATTATAGAAATTGGCGCTGGGTCACATTTTGCCCAAACCCCCCTGCAGTTTTCAAAATATCCCAAACGTCCTAAATTCGATACTTGAGCCATATTTTCGACCCAAATTCTGGCTCTCTGCACGTATTCGCAGTTTGAAATTCTAACTTTTTATACCAAAAATCTGCCAATTACTGAAAGCGGCGGTGGGTCACATTTTGCCCAAACCCCCATGCTGTTTCACAATATCCCAAACATCCCAAATTCGATACCTGAGCCATATTTTCGACCCAAACTCTGGCTCTCTGCACCTATTCGCAATTTGAAATTCCGACTTTTTATACCAAAAATCTGCCAATTACTGAAAACGGCGGTGGGTCACATTTTGCCCAAACCCCCCTGCAGTTTTCAAAATATCCCAAACATCCAAAATTCGATACCTGAGCCATATTTTGGACCCAAATTCAGGCTCTCTGCACCTATTCCCCGTTAGAAATTCCGACTTTTTATACCAAAAATCTGCCAATTACTGAAAGCGGTAGTGGGTCCCATTTTGACCAAACCCCCCTGCAGTTTTCAAAATATCCCAAACATCCCAAATTCTATACCTGAGCCATATTTTCGACCCAAATTCTGGCTCTCTGAACCTATTCGCAGTTTGAAATTCCGACTTTTTATGCCAAAAATATGCCAATTACTGAAAGCGGCGGTGGGTCACATTTTGCCCAAACCCCCCTGCAGTTTTTAAAATATCCCAAACATCCCAAATTCGATACCTGAGCCATATTTTGGACCCAAATTCTGGCTCTCTGCACCTATTAGCAGTTTGAAATTCAGACTTTTTTTACCAAAAGTCTGCCAATTACTGAAAGCGGTGGTGGGTCATATTTTGCCTAAACCCCCGTGCTGTTTTCAAAATATACCAAACATCCCAAATTCGATACCTGAGCCATATTTTCGACCCAAATTCTGGGTCTCTGCACCTATTCGCAGTTTGAAATTCTGATTTTTATACCAAAAATATGCCAATTACTGAAAGCGGCGGTGGGTCACATTTTGCCCAAACCCCCCTGCAGTTTTCAAAATATCCCAAACATCCAAATTCGATACCTGAACCATATTTTGGACCCAAAGTCTTGCTCTCTGCACCTATTTGCCGTTTGAAATTCCGAATTTTTATACCAAAAATATGCCAATTACTGAAAGCGGCGGTGGGTCACATTTTGCCCAAACCCCCCTGCAGTTTTCAAAATATCCCAAACATCCAAATTCGATACCTGAGCCATATTTTCGATCCAAATTCTGGCTCTCTGCACCTATTCGCAGTTTGAAATTCTGACTTTTTATACAAAAAATATGCCAATTACTGAAAGCGGCAGTGGGTCACATTTTGCCCAAACCCCTGTGCTGTTTTCAAAAAATCCCAAACATCCCAAATTCGACACCTGAGCCATATTTTCGACCCAAATTCTGGCTCCCTGCACCTATTCGCAGTTTGAAATTCCGAATTTTTATACAAAAAATCTGCCAATTACTGAAAGCAGCAGTGGGTCTCATTTTGCCCAAACATCCCTGCAGTTTTCAAAATATCCCAAACATCCCAAATTCGATACCTGAGCCATATTTTGGACCCAAATTCTGGCTCTCTGCACCTATTTGCCGTTTGAAATTCCGTATTTTTAAACCAAAAATATGCCAATTACTGAAAGCGGCGGTGGGTCACATTTTGCCCAAACCCCCCTGCAGTTTTCAAAATATCCCAAACATCCTAAATTCGATACCTGAGCCATACTTTCGACCCAAATTCTGGCTCTCTGCACCTATTCGCTGTTTGAAATTCCGAATTTTTATACCAAAAATATGCCAATTACTGAAAGCGGTGGTGGGTCACATTTTGCCTAAACCCCCGTGCAGTTTTCAAAATATCCCAAACATCCCAAATTCGATACCCGAGCCACATTTTCGACCCAAATTCTGGCTCTCTGCACCTATTCGCAGTTTGAAATTCCGACTTTTTATACAAAAAATATGCCAATTACTGAAAGCAGCAGTGGGTCACATTTTGCCCAAACCCCCTGCAGTTTTTAAATATCCCAAACATCCCAAATTCGATACCTGAGCCATATTTTGGACCCAAATTCTGGCTCTCTGCACCTACTCGCAGTTTGAAATTCCGAGTTTTTATAACAAAAATATGCCAATTACTGAAAGCGGCGGTGGGTCACATTTTGCTCAAACCCACCTGCATTTTTTAAAATATCCCAAACATCCCAAATTCGATACCTGAGCCATATTTTCGACCCAAATTCTGGTTCTCTGCACCTATTCGCAGTTTGAAATTCCGACTTTTTATACAAAAAATATGCCAATTACTGAAAGCGTCGGTGGGTCACATTTTGCCCAAACCCCCCTGCAGTTTTCAAAATATCCCAAACATCCTAAATTCGATACCTGAACCATATTTTGGACCCAAATTCTGGCTCTCTGCACCTATTCGCCGTTGGAAATTCCGATATTTTATACAAAAAATCTGCCAATTACTGAAAGCGGCGGTGGGTCACATTTTGCCCAAACCCCACTCCAGTTTTCAAAATATCCCAAATATCCCAAATTCGATACCTGAGCCATATTTTGGACCCAAATTCTGGCTCTCTGCAACTATTCGCCGTTTGAAATTCCGACTTTTTATACCAAAAATCTGCCAATTATAGAAATTGGCGCTGGGTCACATTTTGCCCAAACCCCCCTGCAGTTTTCAAAATATCCCAAACGTCCTAAATTCGATACTTGAGCCATATTTTCGACCCAAATTCTGGCTCTCTGCACGTATTCGCAGTTTGAAATTCTAACTTTTTATACCAAAAATCTGCCAATTACTGAAAGCGGCGGTGGGTCACATTTTGCCCAAACCCCCATGCTGTTTCACAATATCCCAAACATCCCAAATTCGATACCTGAGCCATATTTTCGACCCAAACTCTGGCTCTCTGCACCTATTCGCAATTTGAAATTCCGACTTTTTATACCAAAAATCTGCCAATTACTGAAAACGGCGGTGGGTCACATTTTGCCCAAACCCCCCTGCAGTTTTCAAAATATCCCAAACATCCAAAATTCGATACCTGAGCCATATTTTGGACCCAAATTCAGGCTCTCTGCACCTATTCCCCGTTAGAAATTCCGACTTTTTATACCAAAAATCTGCCAATTACTGAAAGCGGTAGTGGGTCCCATTTTGACCAAACCCCCCTGCAGTTTTCAAAATATCCCAAACATCCCAAATTCTATACCTGAGCCATATTTTCGACCCAAATTCTGGCTCTCTGAACCTATTCGCAGTTTGAAATTCCGACTTTTTATGCCAAAAATATGCCAATTACTGAAAGCGGCGGTGGGTCACATTTTGCCCAAACCCCCCTGCAGTTTTTAAAATATCCCAAACATCCCAAATTCGATACCTGAGCCATATTTTGGACCCAAATTCTGGCTCTCTGCACCTATTAGCAGTTTGAAATTCAGACTTTTTTTACCAAAAGTCTGCCAATTACTGAAAGCGGTGGTGGGTCATATTTTGCCTAAACCCCCGTGCTGTTTTCAAAATATACCAAACATCCCAAATTCGATACCTGAGCCATATTTTCGACCCAAATTCTGGGTCTCTGCACCTATTCGCAGTTTGAAATTCTGATTTTTATACCAAAAATATGCCAATTACTGAAAGCGGCGGTGGGTCACATTTTGCCCAAACCCCCCTGCAGTTTTCAAAATATCCCAAACATCCAAATTCGATACCTGAACCATATTTTGGACCCAAAGTCTTGCTCTCTGCACCTATTTGCCGTTTGAAATTCCGAATTTTTATACCAAAAATATGCCAATTACTGAAAGCGGCGGTGGGTCACATTTTGCCCAAACCCCCCTGCAGTTTTCAAAATATCCCAAACATCCAAATTCGATACCTGAGCCATATTTTCGATCCAAATTCTGGCTCTCTGCACCTATTCGCAGTTTGAAATTCTGACTTTTTATACAAAAAATATGCCAATTACTGAAAGCGGCAGTGGGTCACATTTTGCCCAAACCCCTGTGCTGTTTTCAAAATATACCAAACATCCCAAATTCGATACCCGAGCCACATTTTCGACCCAAATTCTGGCTCTCTGCACCTATTCGCAGTTTGAAATTCCGACTTTTTATACAAAAAATATGCCAATTACTGAAAGCAGCAGTGGGTCACATTTTGCCCAAACCCCCCTGCAGTTTTTAAATATCCCAAACATCCCAAATTCGATACCTGAGCCATATTTTGGACCCAAATTCTGGCTCTCTGCACCTACTCGCAGTTTGAAATTCCGAGTTTTTATAACAAAAATATGCCAATTACTGAAAGCGGCGGTGGGTCACATTTTGCTCAAACCCACCTGCATTTTTTAAAATATCCCAAACATCCCAAATTCGATACCTGAGCCATATTTTCGACCCAAATTCTGGTTCTCTGCACCTATTCGCAGTTTGAAATTCCGACTTTTTATACAAAAAATATGCCAATTACTGAAAGCGTCGGTGGGTCACATTTTGCCCAAACCCCCCTGCAGTTTTCAAAATATCCCAAACATCCTAAATTCGATACCTGAACCATATTTTGGACCCAAATTCTGGCTCTCTGCACCTATTCGCCGTTGGAAATTCCGATATTTTATACAAAAAATCTGCCAATTACTGAAAGCGGCGGTGGGTCACATTTTGCCCAAACCCCACTCCAGTTTTCAAAATATCCCAAATATCCCAAATTCGATACCTGAGCCATATTTTGGACCCAAATTCTGGCTCTCTGCAACTATTCGCCGTTTGAAATTCCGACTTTTTATACCAAAAATCTGCCAATTATAGAAATTGGCGCTGGGTCACATTTTGCCCAAACCCCCCTGCAGTTTTCAAAATATCCCAAACGTCCTAAATTCGATACTTGAGCCATATTTTCGACCCAAATTCTGGCTCTCTGCACGTATTCGCAGTTTGAAATTCTAACTTTTTATACCAAAAATCTGCCAATTACTGAAAGCGGCGGTGGGTCACATTTTGCCCAAACCCCCATGCTGTTTCACAATATCCCAAACATCCCAAATTCGATACCTGAGCCATATTTTCGACCCAAACTCTGGCTCTCTGCACCTATTCGCAATTTGAAATTCCGACTTTTTATACCAAAAATCTGCCAATTACTGAAAACGGCGGTGGGTCACATTTTGCCCAAACCCCCCTGCAGTTTTCAAAATATCCCAAACATCCAAAATTCGATACCTGAGCCATATTTTGGACCCAAATTCAGGCTCTCTGCACCTATTCCCCGTTAGAAATTCCGACTTTTTATACCAAAAATCTGCCAATTACTGAAAGCGGTAGTGGGTCCCATTTTGACCAAACCCCCCTGCAGTTTTCAAAATATCCCAAACATCCCAAATTCTATACCTGAGCCATATTTTCGACCCAAATTCTGGCTCTCTGAACCTATTCGCAGTTTGAAATTCCGACTTTTTATGCCAAAAATATGCCAATTACTGAAAGCGGCGGTGGGTCACATTTTGCCCAAACCCCCCTGCAGTTTTTAAAATATCCCAAACATCCCAAATTCGATACCTGAGCCATATTTTGGACCCAAATTCTGGCTCTCTGCACCTATTAGCAGTTTGAAATTCAGACTTTTTTTACCAAAAGTCTGCCAATTACTGAAAGCGGTGGTGGGTCATATTTTGCCTAAACCCCCGTGCTGTTTTCAAAATATACCAAACATCCCAAATTCGATACCTGAGCCATATTTTCGACCCAAATTCTGGGTCTCTGCACCTATTCGCAGTTTGAAATTCTGATTTTTATACCAAAAATATGCCAATTACTGAAAGCGGCGGTGGGTCACATTTTGCCCAAACCCCCCTGCAGTTTTCAAAATATCCCAAACATCCAAATTCGATACCTGAACCATATTTTGGACCCAAAGTCTTGCTCTCTGCACCTATTTGCCGTTTGAAATTCCGAATTTTTATACCAAAAATATGCCAATTACTGAAAGCGGCGGTGGGTCACATTTTGCCCAAACCCCCCTGCAGTTTTCAAAATATCCCAAACATCCAAATTCGATACCTGAGCCATATTTTCGATCCAAATTCTGGCTCTCTGCACCTATTCGCAGTTTGAAATTCTGACTTTTTATACAAAAAATATGCCAATTACTGAAAGCGGCAGTGGGTCACATTTTGCCCAAACCCCTGTGCTGTTTTCAAAAAATCCCAAACATCCCAAATTCGACACCTGAGCCATATTTTCGACCCAAATTCTGGCTCCCTGCACCTATTCGCAGTTTGAAATTCCGAATTTTTATACAAAAAATCTGCCAATTACTGAAAGCAGCAGTGGGTCACATTTTGCCCAAACATCCCTGCAGTTTTCAAAATATCCCAAACATCCCAAATTCGATACCTGAGCCATATTTTGGACCCAAATTCTGGCTCTCTGCACCTACTCGCAGTTTGAAATTCCGACTTTTTATACCAAAAATATGCCAATTACTGAAAGCGGCAGTGGGTCACATTTTGCCCAAACCCACCTGCATTTTTTAAAATATCCCAAACATCCCAAATTCGATACCCGAGCCATATTTTCGACCCAAATTCTGGCTTTCTGCACCTTTTCGCAGTTTGCAATTACGACTTTTTATACCAAAAATATGCCAATTACTGAAAGCGGCGGTGGGTCACATTTTGCCCAAACCCCCCTGCAGTTTTCAAAATATCCCAAACATCCCAAAATCGATACCTGAGCCATATTTTGGTCCCAAATTCTGGCTCTCTGCACCTATTCGCAGTTTGAAATTCCGACTTTTTATACAAAAAATCTGCTAATTATTGAAAGCAACGGTGTGTCACAATTTGCCCAAACCCCCCTGCAGTTTTCAAAATATCCCAAACATCCCAATTTCGATACCTGAGCCATATTTTGGACCCAAATTCTGGCTCTCTGCACCTATTCGCAGTTTGAAATTCCGACTTTTTATACCAAAAATATGCCAATTACTGAAAGCGGCGGTGGGTCACATTTTGCCCAAACCCCCCTGCAGTTTTTAAAATATCCCAAACATCCCAAATTCGATACCTGAGCCATATTTTGGACCCAAATTCTGGCTCTCTGCACCTATTCGCAGTTTGAAATTCCAACTTTTTTTGCCAAAAATCTGCCAATTACTGAAAGCGGTGGTGGGTCATATTTTGCCTTAACCCCCGTGCTGTTTTCAATATATCCCAAACATCCCAAATTCGATACCTGAGCCAACTTTTGGACCCAAATTCTGGCTCTCTGCACCTATTCGCAGTTTGAAATTCCGACTTTTTATACCAAAATCTGTCAATTACTGAAAGCGGCGGTGGGTCACATTTTGCCCAAACCCCCCTGCAGTTTTCAAAATATCCCAAACATCCCAAATTCGATACCTGAGCCATATTTTGGACCCAAATTATGGCTCACTGCACCTATTTGCCGTTTGAAATTCCGACTTTTTATACCAAAAATCTGCCAATTACTGAAAGCGGCGGTGGGTCACATTTTGCCCAAACCCCCCTGCAGTTTTCAAAATATCCCAAACATCCCAAATTTGATACCTGAGCCATATTTTCGACCCAAATTCTGGCTCTCTGCACCTCTTCCCAGTTTGAAATTCCATCTTTTTATACAAAAAATCTGCCAATTACTGAAAGCGGCGGTGGGTCACATTTACCCCAAACCCCCCTGCAGTTTTCAAAATATCCCAAACATCCCAAATTCGATACCTGAGCCATATTTTCGACCCCAAATTCTGGCTCTCTGCAAATATTCGCCGTTGGAATTTCCGATATTTTATACCAAAAATCTGCCAATTACTGAAAGCGGCAGTTGGTCAGATTTTGCCCAAACCCCCCTGCAGTTTTCAAAATATCTTACACATCCTAAATTCGATACCTGAGCCATATTTTCGACCCAAATTCTGACTCTCTGCACCTATTCACAATTTGAAATTCAGAATTTTTATACCAAAAATATGCCAATTACTGAAAGCGGCGGTGGGTCACATTTTGCCCAAACCCCACTGCAGTTTTCAAAATATCCCAAATATCACAAATTCGATACCTGAGCCATATTTTGGACCCAAATTCTGGCTCTCTGCACCTACTCGCAGTTTGAAATTCCGAGTTTTTATACCAAAAAAAATATGCGAATTACTGAAAGCGGCGGTGGGTCACATTTTGCCCAAACCCACCTGCATTTTTTAAAATATCCCAAACATCCCAAATTCGATACCTGAGCCATATATTCGACCCAAATTCTGGTTCTCTGCATCTATTCGCAGTTTGAAATTCCGGCATTTTATACAAAAAATATGCCAATTACTGAAAGCGGCGGTGGGTCACATTTTGCCCAAACCCCCCTGCAGTTTTCAAAATATCCCAAACATCTAAAAATCGATACCTGAGCCATATTTTGGTCCCAAATTCTAGCTCTCTGCACCTATTCGCAGTTTGAAATTCCGACTTTTATACAAAAAATCTGCCAATTGCTGAGAGCGACGGTGTGTCACATTTTGCCCAAACCACCCTGCAGTTTTCAAAATATCCCAAACATCCCAATTTCGATACCTGAGCCATATTTTGGACAAAAATTCTGGCTCTCTGCACCTATTCGCAGTTTGAAATTCCGACTTTTTATACCAAAATCTGTCAATTACTGAAAGCGTCGGTGGGTCACATTTTGCCCAATCCCCCCTGCAGTTTTCATAATATTCCAAACATCCCAAATTCGATACCTGAGCCATATTTTGGACCCAAATTCTGGCTCTCTGCACCTATTCGCAGTTTGAAATTCCGAATTTTTATACCAAAAATCTGCCAAATACTGAAAGGGGCGGTGGGTCACATTTTGCCCAAACCCCCCTGCAGTTTTCAAAATATCCCAAACATCCCAAATTCGATACCTGAGCCATATTTTAGACCCAAATTCTGGCTCTCTGCACCTATTCACAGTTTGAAATTCCGACTA
This sequence comes from Procambarus clarkii, assembly GCF_040958095.1. Taxonomy (NCBI): domain Eukaryota; kingdom Metazoa; phylum Arthropoda; class Malacostraca; order Decapoda; family Cambaridae; genus Procambarus; species Procambarus clarkii. The sequence goes on from NC_091224.1 coordinate 1,739,161, forward strand.
TTTATAAAAAAAATCTGCCAATTACTGAAAGCGGCGGTGGGTCACATTTCGCCCAAACCCCCTTTCAGTTTTCAAAATATCCCAAACATCCCAAATTCGATACCTGAGCCATATTTTGGACCCAAATTCTGGCTCTCTGCACCTATTCGCCGTTTGAAATTCCAACTTTTTATACCAAAAATCTGCCAATTACTGAGACCGGTGGTGGGTCACATTTTGCCCAAACCCCCCTGCTGTTTTCAAAATATCCCAAACATCCCAAATTCGATACCTGAGCCATATTTTCGACCCAAATTCTGGCTCTCTGCACCTATTCGCAGTTTGAAATTCCGACTTTTTATACCAAAAATATGCCAATTACTGAAAGCGGCGGTGGGTCACATTTTGCCCAAACCCCCCTGCTGTTTTCAAAATATCCCAAATATCCCAAATTCGATACCTGAACAATATTTTGGACCCAAATTCTGGCTCTCTGCACCTATTTGCCGTTTGAAATTCCGTATTTTTAAACCAAAAATATGCCAATTACTGAAAGCGGCGGTGGGTCACATTTTGCCCAAACCCCCCTGCAGTTTTCAAAATATCCCAAACATCCTAAATTCGATACCTGAGCCATACTTTCGACCCAAATTCTGGCTCTCTGCACCTATTCGCTGTTTGAAATTCCGAATTTTTATACCAAAAATATGCCAATTACTGAAAGCTGCGGTGGGTCACATTTTGCTCAAACCCCCCTGCAGTTTTCAAAATATCCCAAACATCCCAAATTCGATACCTGAGCCATATTTTGGACCCAAATTCTGGCTCTCTGCACCTATTCGCAGTTTGAAATTCCGACTTTTTTTTACCAAAAATCTGCCAATTACTGAAAGCGGTGGTGGGTCACATTTTGCCTAAACCCCCGTGCAGTTTTCAAAATATCCCAAACATCCCAAATTCGATACCCAAACCACATTTTCGACCCAAATTCTGGCTCTCTGCACCTATTCGCAGTTTGAAATTCCGACTTTTTATACAAAAAATATGCCAATTACTGAAAGCAGCAGTGGGTCACATTTTGCCCAAACCCCCCTGCAGTTTTTAAATATCCCAAACATCCCAAATTCGATACCTGAGCCATATTTTGGACCCAAATTCTGGCTCTCTGCACCTACTCGCAATTTGAAATTCCGAGTTTTTATAACAAAAATATGCCAATTACTGAAAGCGGCGGTGGGTCACATTTTGCTCAAACCCACCTGCATTTTTTAAAATATCCCAAACATCCCAAATTCGATACCTGAGCCATATTTTCGACCCAAATTCTGGTTCTCTGCACCTATTCGCAGTTTGAAATTCCGACTTTTTATACAAAAAATATGCCAATTACTGAAAGCGTCGGTGGGTCACATTTTGCCCAAACCCCCCTGCAGTTTTCAAAATATCCCAAACATCCTAAATTCGATACCTGAACCATATTTTGGACCAAAATTCTGGCTCTCTGCACCTATTCGCCGTTGGAAATTCCGATATTTTATACCAAAAATCTGCCAATTACTGAAAGCGGCGGTGGGTCACATTTTGCCCAAACCCCACTCCAGTTTTCAAAATATCCCAAATATCCCAAATTCGATACCTGAGCCATATTTTGGACCCAAATTCTGGCTCTCTGCAACTATTCGCCGTTTGAAATTCCGACTTTTTATACCAAAAATCTGCCAATTATAGAAATTGGCGCTGGGTCACATTTTGCCCAAACCCCCCTGCAGTTTTCAAAATATCCCAAACGTCCTAAATTCGATACTTGAGCCATATTTTCGACCCAAATTCTGGCTCTCTGCACGTATTCGCAGTTTGAAATTCTAACTTTTTATACCAAAAATCTGCCAATTACTGAAAGCGGCGGTGGGTCACATTTTGCCCAAACCCCCATGCTGTTTCACAATATCCCAAACATCCCAAATTCGATACCTGAGCCATATTTTCGACCCAAACTCTGGCTCTCTGCACCTATTCGCAATTTGAAATTCCGACTTTTTATACCAAAAATCTGCCAATTACTGAAAACGGCGGTGGGTCACATTTTGCCCAAACCCCCCTGCAGTTTTCAAAATATCCCAAACATCCAAAATTCGATACCTGAGCCATATTTTGGACCCAAATTCAGGCTCTCTGCACCTATTCCCCGTTAGAAATTCCGACTTTTTATACCAAAAATCTGCCAATTACTGAAAGCGGTAGTGGGTCCCATTTTGACCAAACCCCCCTGCAGTTTTCAAAATATCCCAAACATCCCAAATTCTATACCTGAGCCATATTTTCGACCCAAATTCTGGCTCTCTGAACCTATTCGCAGTTTGAAATTCCGACTTTTTATGCCAAAAATATGCCAATTACTGAAAGCGGCGGTGGGTCACATTTTGCCCAAACCCCCCTGCAGTTTTTAAAATATCCCAAACATCCCAAATTCGATACCTGAGCCATATTTTGGACCCAAATTCTGGCTCTCTGCACCTATTAGCACTTTGAAATTCAGACTTTTTTTACCAAAAGTCTGCCAATTACTGAAAGCGGTGGTGGGTCATATTTTGCCTAAACCCCCGTGCTGTTTTCAAAATATACCAAACATCCCAAATTCGATACCTGAGCCATATTTTCGACCCAAATTCTGGGTCTCTGCACCTATTCGCAGTTTGAAATTCTGATTTTTATACCAAAAATATGCCAATTACTGAAAGCGGCGGTGGGTCACATTTTGCCCAAACCCCCCTGCAGTTTTCAAAATATCCCAAACATCCAAATTCGATACCTGAACCATATTTTGGACCCAAAGTCTTGCTCTCTGCACCTATTTGCCGTTTGAAATTCCGAATTTTTATACCAAAAATATGCCAATTACTGAAAGCGGCGGTGGGTCACATTTTGCCCAAACCCCCCTGCAGTTTTCAAAATATCCCAAACATCCAAATTCGATACCTGAGCCATATTTTCGATCCAAATTCTGGCTCTCTGCACCTATTCGCAGTTTGAAATTCTGACTTTTTATACAAAAAATATGCCAATTACTGAAAGCGGCAGTGGGTCACATTTTGCCCAAACCCCTGTGCTGTTTTCAAAAAATCCCAAACATCCCAAATTCGACACCTGAGCCATATTTTCGACCCAAATTCTGGCTCCCTGCACCTATTCGCAGTTTGAAATTCCGAATTTTTATACAAAAAATCTGCCAATTACTGAAAGCAGCAGTGGGTCACATTTTGCCCAAACATCCCTGCAGTTTTCAAAATATCCCAAACATCCCAAATTCGATACCTGAGCCATATTTTGGACCCAAATTCTGGCTCTCTGCACCTATTTGCCGTTTGAAATTCCGTATTTTTAAACCAAAAATATGCCAATTACTGAAAGCGGCGGTGGGTCACATTTTGCCCAAACCCCCCTGCAGTTTTCAAAATATCCCAAACATCCTAAATTCGATACCTGAGCCATACTTTCGACCCAAATTCTGGCTCTCTGCACCTATTCGCTGTTTGAAATTCCGAATTTTTATACCAAAAATATGCCAATTACTGAAAGCGGTGGTGGGTCACATTTTGCCTAAACCCCCGTGCAGTTTTCAAAATATCCCAAACATCCCAAATTCGATACCCGAGCCACATTTTCGACCCAAATTCTGGCTCTCTGCACCTATTCGCAGTTTGAAATTCCGACTTTTTATACAAAAAATATGCCAATTACTGAAAGCAGCAGTGGGTCACATTTTGCCCAAACCCCCTGCAGTTTTTAAATATCCCAAACATCCCAAATTCGATACCTGAGCCATATTTTGGACCCAAATTCTGGCTCTCTGCACCTACTCGCAGTTTGAAATTCCGAGTTTTTATAACAAAAATATGCCAATTACTGAAAGCGGCGGTGGGTCACATTTTGCTCAAACCCACCTGCATTTTTTAAAATATCCCAAACATCCCAAATTCGATACCTGAGCCATATTTTCGACCCAAATTCTGGTTCTCTGCACCTATTCGCAGTTTGAAATTCCGACTTTTTATACAAAAAATATGCCAATTACTGAAAGCGTCGGTGGGTCACATTTTGCCCAAACCCCCCTGCAGTTTTCAAAATATCCCAAACATCCTAAATTCGATACCTGAACCATATTTTGGACCCAAATTCTGGCTCTCTGCACCTATTCGCCGTTGGAAATTCCGATATTTTATACAAAAAATCTGCCAATTACTGAAAGCGGCGGTGGGTCACATTTTGCCCAAACCCCACTCCAGTTTTCAAAATATCCCAAATATCCCAAATTCGATACCTGAGCCATATTTTGGACCCAAATTCTGGCTCTCTGCAACTATTCGCCGTTTGAAATTCCGACTTTTTATACCAAAAATCTGCCAATTATAGAAATTGGCGCTGGGTCACATTTTGCCCAAACCCCCCTGCAGTTTTCAAAATATCCCAAACGTCCTAAATTCGATACTTGAGCCATATTTTCGACCCAAATTCTGGCTCTCTGCACGTATTCGCAGTTTGAAATTCTAACTTTTTATACCAAAAATCTGCCAATTACTGAAAGCGGCGGTGGGTCACATTTTGCCCAAACCCCCATGCTGTTTCACAATATCCCAAACATCCCAAATTCGATACCTGAGCCATATTTTCGACCCAAACTCTGGCTCTCTGCACCTATTCGCAATTTGAAATTCCGACTTTTTATACCAAAAATCTGCCAATTACTGAAAACGGCGGTGGGTCACATTTTGCCCAAACCCCCCTGCAGTTTTCAAAATATTCCAAACATCCAAAATTCGATACCTGAGCCATATTTTGGACCCAAATTCAGGCTCTCTGCACCTATTCCCCGTTAGAAATTCCGACTTTTTATACCAAAAATCTGCCAATTACTGAAAGCGGTAGTGGGTCCCATTTTGACCAAACCCCCCTGCAGTTTTCAAAATATCCCAAACATCCCAAATTCTATACCTGAGCCATATTTTCGACCCAAATTCTGGCTCTCTGAACCTATTCGCAGTTTGAAATTCCGACTTTTTATGCCAAAAATATGCCAATTACTGAAAGCGGCGGTGGGTCACATTTTGCCCAAACCCCCCTGCAGTTTTTAAAATATCCCAAACATCCCAAATTCGATACCTGAGCCATATTTTGGACCCAAATTCTGGCTCTCTGCACCTATTAGCAGTTTGAAATTCAGACTTTTTTTACCAAAAGTCTGCCAATTACTGAAAGCGGTGGTGGGTCATATTTTGCCTAAACCCCCGTGCTGTTTTCAAAATATACCAAACATCCCAAATTCGATACCTGAGCCATATTTTCGACCCAAATTCTGGGTCTCTGCACCTATTCGCAGTTTGAAATTCTGATTTTTATACCAAAAATATGCCAATTACTGAAAGCGGCGGTGGGTCACATTTTGCCCAAACCCCCCTGCAGTTTTCAAAATATCCCAAACATCCAAATTCGATACCTGAACCATATTTTGGACCCAAAGTCTTGCTCTCTGCACCTATTTGCCGTTTGAAATTCCGAATTTTTATACCAAAAATATGCCAATTACTGAAAGCGGCGGTGGGTCACATTTTGCCCAAACCCCCCTGCAGTTTTCAAAATATCCCAAACATCCAAATTCGATACCTGAGCCATATTTTCGATCCAAATTCTGGCTCTCTGCACCTATTCGCAGTTTGAAATTCTGACTTTTTATACAAAAAATATGCCAATTACTGAAAGCGGCAGTGGGTCACATTTTGCCCAAACCCCTGTGCTGTTTTCAAAATATACCAAACATCCCAAATTCGATACCCGAGCCACATTTTCGACCCAAATTCTGGCTCTCTGCACCTATTCGCAGTTTGAAATTCCGACTTTTTATACAAAAAATATGCCAATTACTGAAAGCAGCAGTGGGTCACATTTTGCCCAAACCCCCCTGCAGTTTTTAAATATCCCAAACATCCCAAATTCGATACCTGAGCCATATTTTGGACCCAAATTCTGGCTCTCTGCACCTACTCGCAGTTTGAAATTCCGAGTTTTTATAACAAAAATATGCCAATTACTGAAAGCGGCGGTGGGTCACATTTTGCTCAAACCCACCTGCATTTTTTAAAATATCCCAAACATCCCAAATTCGATACCTGAGCCATATTTTCGACCCAAATTCTGGTTCTCTGCACCTATTCGCAGTTTGAAATTCCGACTTTTTATACAAAAAATATGCCAATTACTGAAAGCGTCGGTGGGTCACATTTTGCCCAAACCCCCCTGCAGTTTTCAAAATATCCCAAACATCCTAAATTCGATACCTGAACCATATTTTGGACCCAAATTCTGGCTCTCTGCACCTATTCGCCGTTGGAAATTCCGATATTTTATACAAAAAATCTGCCAATTACTGAAAGCGGCGGTGGGTCACATTTTGCCCAAACCCCACTCCAGTTTTCAAAATATCCCAAATATCCCAAATTCGATACCTGAGCCATATTTTGGACCCAAATTCTGGCTCTCTGCAACTATTCGCCGTTTGAAATTCCGACTTTTTATACCAAAAATCTGCCAATTATAGAAATTGGCGCTGGGTCACATTTTGCCCAAACCCCCCTGCAGTTTTCAAAATATCCCAAACGTCCTAAATTCGATACTTGAGCCATATTTTCGACCCAAATTCTGGCTCTCTGCACGTATTCGCAGTTTGAAATTCTAACTTTTTATACCAAAAATCTGCCAATTACTGAAAGCGGCGGTGGGTCACATTTTGCCCAAACCCCCATGCTGTTTCACAATATCCCAAACATCCCAAATTCGATACCTGAGCCATATTTTCGACCCAAACTCTGGCTCTCTGCACCTATTCGCAATTTGAAATTCCGACTTTTTATACCAAAAATCTGCCAATTACTGAAAACGGCGGTGGGTCACATTTTGCCCAAACCCCCCTGCAGTTTTCAAAATATCCCAAACATCCAAAATTCGATACCTGAGCCATATTTTGTACCCAAATTCAGGCTCTCTGCACCTATTCCCCGTTAGAAATTCCGACTTTTTATACCAAAAATCTGCCAATTACTGAAAGCGGTAGTGGGTCCCATTTTGACCAAACCCCCCTGCAGTTTTCAAAATATCCCAAACATCCCAAATTCTATACCTGAGCCATATTTTCGACCCAAATTCTGGCTCTCTGAACCTATTCGCAGTTTGAAATTCCGACTTTTTATGCCAAAAATATGCCAATTACTGAAAGCGGCGGTGGGTCACATTTTGCCCAAACCCCCCTGCAGTTTTTAAAATATCCCAAACATCCCAAATTCGATACCTGAGCCATATTTTGGACCCAAATTCTGGCTCTCTGCACCTATTAGCAGTTTGAAATTCAGACTTTTTTTACCAAAAGTCTGCCAATTACTGAAAGCGGTGGTGGGTCATATTTTGCCTAAACCCCCGTGCTGTTTTCAAAATATACCAAACATCCCAAATTCGATACCTGAGCCATATTTTCGACCCAAATTCTGGGTCTCTGCACCTATTCGCAGTTTGAAATTCTGATTTTTATACCAAAAATATGCCAATTACTGAAAGCGGCGGTGGGTCACATTTTGCCCAAACCCCCCTGCAGTTTTCAAAATATCCCAAACATCCAAATTCGATACCTGAACCATATTTTGGACCCAAAGTCTTGCTCTCTGCACCTATTTGCCGTTTGAAATTCCGAATTTTTATACCAAAAATATGCCAATTACTGAAAGCGGCGGTGGGTCACATTTTGCCCAAACCCCCCTGCAGTTTTCAAAATATCCCAAACATCCAAATTCGATACCTGAGCCATATTTTCGATCCAAATTCTGGCTCTCTGCACCTATTCGCAGTTTGAAATTCTGACTTTTTATACAAAAATATGCCAATTACTGAAAGCGGCAGTGGGTCACATTTTGCCCAAACCCCTGTGCTGTTTTCAAAAAATCCCAAACATCCCAAATTCGACACCTGAGCCATATTTTCGACCCAAATTCTGGCTCCCTGCACCTATTCGCAGTTTGAAATTCCGAATTTTTATACAAAAAATCTGCCAATTACTGAAAGCAGCAGTGGGTCACATTTTGCCCAAACATCCCTGCAGTTTTCAAAATATCCCAAACATCCCAAATTCGATACCTGAGCCATATTTTGGACCCAAATTCTGGCTCTCTGCACCTACTCGCAGTTTGAAATTCCGACTTTTTATACCAAAAATATGCCAATTACTGAAAGCGGCAGTGGGTCACATTTTGCCCAAACCCACCTGCATTTTTTAAAATATCCCAAACATCCCAAATTCGATACCCGAGCCATATTTTCGACCCAAATTCTGGCTTTCTGCACCTTTTCGCAGTTTGCAATTACGACTTTTTATACCAAAAATATGCCAATTACTGAAAGCGGCGGTGGGTCACATTTTGCCCAAACCCCCCTGCAGTTTTCAAAATATCCCAAACATCCCAAAATCGATACCTGAGCCATATTTTGGTCCCAAATTCTGGCTCTCTGCACCTATTCGCAGTTTGAAATTCCGACTTTTTATACAAAAAATCTGCTAATTATTGAAAGCAACGGTGTGTCACAATTTGCCCAAACCCCCCTGCAGTTTTCAAAATATCCCAAACATCCCAATTTCGATACCTGAGCCATATTTTGGACCCAAATTCTGGCTCTCTGCACCTATTCGCAGTTTGAAATTCCGACTTTTTATACCAAAAATATGCCAATTACTGAAAGCGGCGGTGGGTCACATTTTGCCCAAACCCCCCTGCAGTTTTTAAAATATCCCAAACATCCCAAATTCGATACCTGAGCCATATTTTGGACCCAAATTCTGGCTCTCTGCACCTATTCGCAGTTTGAAATTCCAACTTTTTTTGCCAAAAATCTGCCAATTACTGAAAGCGGTGGTGGGTCATATTTTGCCTTAACCCCCGTGCTGTTTTCAATATATCCCAAACATCCCAAATTCGATACCTGAGCCAACTTTTGGACCCAAATTCTGGCTCTCTGCACCTATTCGCAGTTTGAAATTCCGACTTTTTATACCAAAATCTGTCAATTACTGAAAGCGGCGGTGGGTCACATTTTGCCCAAACCCCCCTGCAGTTTTCAAAATATCCCAAACATCCCAAATTCGATACCTGAGCCATATTTTGGACCCAAATTATGGCTCACTGCACCTATTTGCCGTTTGAAATTCCGACTTTTTATACCAAAAATCTGCCAATTACTGAAAGCGGCGGTGGGTCACATTTTGCCCAAACCCCCCTGCAGTTTTCAAAATATCCCAAACATCCCAAATTTGATACCTGAGCCATATTTTCGACCCAAATTCTGGCTCTCTGCACCTCTTCCCAGTTTGAAATTCCATCTTTTTATACAAAAAATCTGCCAATTACTGAAAGCGGCGGTGGGTCACATTTACCCCAAACCCCCCTGCAGTTTTCAAAATATCCCAAACATCCCAAATTCGATACCTGAGCCATATTTTCGACCCCAAATTCAGGCTCTCTGCAAATATTCGCCGTTGGAATTTCCGATATTTTATACCAAAAATCTGCCAATTACTGAAAGCGGCAGTTGGTCAGATTTTGCCCAAACCCCCCTGCAGTTTTCAAAATATCTTACACATCCTAAATTCGATACCTGAGCCATATTTTCGACCCAAATTCTGACTCTCTGCACCTATTCACAATTTGAAATTCAGAATTTTTATACCAAAAATATGCCAATTACTGAAAGCGGCGGTGGGTCACATTTTGCCCAAACCCCACTGCAGTTTTCAAAATATCCCAAATATCACAAATTCGATACCTGAGCCATATTTTGGACCCAAATTCTGGCTCTCTGCACCTACTCGCAGTTTGAAATTCCGAGTTTTTATACCAAAAAAAATATGCGAATTACTGAAAGCGGCGGTGGGTCACATTTTGCCCAAACCCACCTGCATTTTTTAAAATATCCCAAACATCCCAAATTCGATACCTGAGCCATATATTCGACCCAAATTCTGGTTCTCTGCATCTATTCGCAGTTTGAAATTCCGGCATTTTATACAAAAAATATGCCAATTACTGAAAGCGGCGGTGGGTCACATTTTGCCCAAACCCCCCTGCAGTTTTCAAAATATCCCAAACATCTAAAAATCGATACCTGAGCCATATTTTGGTCCCAAATTCTAGCTCTCTGCACCTATTCGCAGTTTGAAATTCCGACTTTTATACAAAAAATCTGCCAATTGCTGAGAGCGACGGTGTGTCACATTTTGCCCAAACCCCCCTGCAGTTTTCAAAATATCCCAAACATCCCAATTTCGATACCTGAGCCATATTTTGGACAAAAATTCTGGCTCTCTGCACCTATTCGCAGTTTGAAATTCCGACTTTTTATACCAAAATCTGTCAATTACTGAAAGCGTCGGTGGGTCACATTTTGCCCAATCCCCCCTGCAGTTTTCATAATATTCCAAACATCCCAAATTCGATACCTGAGCCATATTTTGGACCCAAATTCTGGCTCTCTGCACCTATTCGCCGTTTGAAATTCCGAATTTTTATACCAAAAATCTGCCAAATACTGAAAGGGGCGGTGGGTCACATTTTGCCCAAACCCCCCTGCAGTTTTCAAAATATCCCAAACATCCCAAATTCGATACCTGAGCCATATTTTGGACCCAAATTATGGCTCACTGCACCTATTTGCCGTTTGAAATTCCAACTTTTTATACCAAAAATATGCCAATTACTGAAAGCGGCGGTGGGTCACATTTACCCCAAACCCCCCTGCAGTTTTCAAAATATCCCAAACATCCCAAATTCGATACCTGAGCCATATTTTAGACCCAAATTCTGGCTCTCTGCACCTATTCACAGTTTGAAATTCCGACTATTTATAAAAAAAAATCTGCCAATTACTGAAAGCGGCGGTGGGTCACATTTCGCCCAAACCCCCTTTCAGTTTTCAAAATATCCCAAACATCCCAAATTCGATTCCTGAGCCATATTTTCGACCCAAATTCTGGCTCTCTGCACCTATTCGCAGTTTGAAATTCCGAATTTTTTTACCAAAAATATGCCAATTACTGAGAGCGGCGGAGGGTCACATTTTGCCCAAACCCCCCTGCTGTTTTCAAAATATCCCAAACATCCCAAATTCGATACCTGAACAATATTTTGGACCCAAATTCTGGCTCTCTGCACCTATTTGCCGTTTGAAATTCCGAATTTTTAAACCAAAAATATGCCAATTACTGAAAGCGGCGGTGGGTCACATTTTGCCCAAACCTTCATACAGTTTTCAAAATATCCCAAACATCCTAAATTCGATACCCGAGCCATATTTTCGACCCAAATTCTGGCTCTCTGCACCTATTCACAGTTTGAAATTCCGAATTTTTATACCAAAAATATGCCAATTACTGAAAGCGGCGGTGGGTCACATTTTGCCCAAACCCCCGTGCTGTTTTCAAAATATCCCAAACATCCCAAATTCGATACCTGAACCATATTTTCGACCCAAATTCTGGCTCCCTGCACCTATTCGCAGTTTGAAATTCCGACTTTTTATACAAAAAATATGCCAATTACTGAAAGCAGCAGTGGGTCACATTTTGCCCAAACCCCCCTGCAGTTTTTAAATATCCCAAACATCCCAAATTCGATACCTGAGCCATATTTTGGACCCAAATTCTGGCTCTCTGCACCTACTCGCAGTTTGAAATTCCGAGTTTTTATACCAAAAATATGCCAATTACTGAAAGCGGCGGTGGGTCACATTTTGCTCAAACCCACCTGCATTTTTTAAAATATCCCAAACATCCCAAATTCGATACCTGAGCCATATTTTCGACCCAAATTCTGGTTCTCTGCACCTATTCGCAGTTTGAAATTCCGACTTTTTATACAAAAAATATGCCAATTACTGAAAGCGTCGGTGGGTCACATTTTGCCCAAACCCCCCTGCAGTTTTCAAAATATCCCAAACATCCTAAATTCGATACCTGAACCATATTTTGGACCCAAATTCTGGCTCTCTGCACCTATTCGCCGTTGGAAATTCCAATATTTTATACCAAAAATCTGCCAATTACTGAAAGCGGCGGTGGGTCACATTTTGCCCAAACCCCACTCCAGTTTTCAAAATATCCCAAATATCCCAAATTCGATACCTGAGCCATATTTTGGACCCAAATTCTGGCTCTCTGCAACTATTCGCCGTTTGAAATTCCGACTTTTTATACCAAAAATCTGCCAATTATAGAAATTGGCGCTGGGTCACATTTTGCCCAAACCCCCCTGCAGTTTTCAAAATATCCCAAACGTCCTAAATTCGATACTTGAGCCATATTTTCGACCCAAATTCTGGCTCTCTGCACGTATTCGCAGTTTGAAATTCTAACTTTTTATACCAAAAATCTGCCAATTACTGAAAGCGGCGGTGGGTCACATTTTGCCCAAACCCCCATGCTGTTTCACAATATCCCAAACATCCCAAATTCGATACCTGAGCCATATTTTCGACCCAAACTCTGGCTCTCTGCACCTATTCGCAATTTGAAATTCCGACTTTTTATACCAAAAATCTGCCAATTACTGAAAACGGCGGTGGGTCACATTTTGCCCAAACCCCCCTGCAGTTTTCAAAATATCCCAAACATCCAAAATTCGATACCTGAGCCATATTTTGGACCCAAATTCAGGCTCTCTGCACCTATTCCCCGTAAGAAATTCCGACTTTTTATACCAAAAATCTGCCAATTACTGAAAGCGGTTGTGGGTCCCATTTTGAACAAACCCCCCTGCAGTTTTCAAAATATCCCAAACATCCCAAATTCGATACCTGAGCCATATTTTCGACCCAAATTCTGGCTCTCTGAACCTATTCGCAGTTTGAAATTCCGAATTTTTATGCCAAAAATATGCCAATTACTGAAAGCGGCGGTGGGTCACATTTTGCCCAAACCCCCCTGCAGTTTTTAAAATATCCCAAACATCCCAAATTCGATACCTGAGCCATATTTTGGACCCAAATTCTGGCTCTCTGCACCTATTAGCAGTTTGAAATTCAGACTTTTTTTACCAAAAGTCTGCCAATTACTGAAAGCGGTGGTGGGTCATATTTTGCCTAAACCCCCGTGCTGTTTTCAAAATATACCAAACATCCCTAATTCGATACCTGAGCCATATTTTCGACCCAAATTCTGGGTCTCTGCACCTATTCGCAGTTTGAAATTCTGACTTTTTATACCAAAAATATGCCAATTACTGAAAGCGGCGGTGGGTCACATTTTGCCCAAACCCCCCTGCAGTTTTCAAAATATCCCAAACATCCAAATTCGATACCTGAACCATATTTTGGACCCAAAGTCTTGCTCTCTGCACCTATTTGCCGTTTGAAATTCCGAATTTTTATACCAAAAATATGCCAATTACTGAAAGCGGCGGTGGGTCACATTTTGCCCAAACCCCCTTGCAGTTTTCAAAATATCCCAAACATCCAAATTCGATACCTGAGCCATATTTTCGATCCAAATTCTGGCTCTCTGCACCTATTCGCAGTTTGAAATTCTGACTTTTTATACAAAAAATATGCCAATTACTGAAAGCGGCAGTGGGTCACATTTTGCCCAAACCCCTGTGCTGTTTTCAAAAAATCCCAAACATCCCAAATTCGACACCTGAGCCATATTTTCGACCCAAATTCTGGCTCCCTGCACCTATTCGCAGTTTGAAATTCCGAATTTTTATACAAAAAATCTGCCAATTACTGAAAGCAGCAGTGGGTCACATTTTGCCCAAACATCCCTGCAGTTTTCAAAATATCCCAAACATCCCAAATTCGATACCTGAGCCATATTTTGGACCCAAATTCTGGCTCTCTGCACCTACTCGCAGTTTGAAATTCCGACTTTTTATACCAAAAATATGCCAATTACTGAAAGCGGCAGTAGGTCACATTTTGCCCAAACCCACCTGCATTTTTTAAAATATCCCAAACATCCCAAATTCGATACCCGAGCCATATTTTCGACCCAAATTCTGGCTCTCTGCACCTTTTCGCAGTTTGCAATTACGACTTTTTATACAAAAATTATGCCAATTACTGAAAGCGGCGGTGGGTCACATTTTGCCCAAACCCCCCTGCAGTTTTCAAAATATCCCAAACATCCCAAAATCGATACCTGAGCCATATTTTGGTCCCAAATTCTGGCTCTCTGCACCTATTCGCAGTTTGAAATTCCGACTTTTTATACAAAAAATCTGCTAATTATTGAAATCAACGGTGTGTCACATTTTGCCCAAACCCCCCTGCAGTTTTCAAAATATCCCAAACATCCCAATTTCGATACCTGAGCCATATTTTGGACCCAAATTCTGGCTCTCTGCACCTATTCGCAGTTTGAAATTCCGACTTTTTATACCAAAAATATGCCAATTACTGAAAGCGGCGGTGGGTCACATTTTGCCCAAACCCCCCTGCAGTTTTTAAAATATCCCAAACATCCCAAATTCGATACCTGAGCCATATTTTGGACCCAAATTCTGGCTCTCTGCACCTATTCGCAGTTTGAAATTCCAACTTTTTTTGCCAAAAATCTGCCAATTACTGAAAGCGGTGGTGGGTCATATTTTGCCTTAACCCCCGTGCTGTTTTCAATATATCCCAAACATCCCAAATTCGATACCTGAGCCAACTTTTGGACCCAAATTCTGGCTCTCTGCACCTATTCGCAGTTTGAAATTCCGACTTTTTATACCAAAATCTGTCAATTACTGAAAACGGCGGTGGGTCACATTTTGCCCAAACCCCCCTGCAGTTTTCAAAATATCCCAAACATCCCAAATTCGATACCTGAGCCATATTTTGGACCCAAATTATGGCTCACTGCACCTATTTGCCGTTTGAAATTCCGACTTTTTATACCAAAAATCTGCCAATTACTGAAAGCGGCGGTGGGTCACATTTTTCCCAAACCCCCCTGCAGTTTTCAAAATATCCCAAACATCCCAAATTTGAAACCTGAGCCATATTTTCGACCCAAATTCTGGCTCTCTGCACCTATTCGCCGTTGGAATTTCCGATATTTTATACCAAAAATCTGCCAATTACTGAAAGCGGCAGTTGGTCAGATTTTGCCCAAACCCCCCTGCAGTTTTCAAAATATCTTACACATCCTAAATTCGATACCTGAGCCATATTTTCGACCCAAATTCTGACTCTCTGCACCTATTCACAATTTGAAATTCAGAATTTTTATACCAAAAATATGCCAATTACTGAAAGCGGCGGTGGGTCACATTTTGCCCAAACCCCACTGCAGTTTTCAAAATATCCCAAATATCACAAATTCGATACCTGAGCCATATTTTG